>NC_022033.1:1977816-1989543 GCF_000317375.1 Microtus ochrogaster | reverse complement strand
AGGCCTGGGAGGTGTGTCCATGGTAACAGCAGCATCCAGGCCTGGGAGGGGTTTGTGTGCTTCTTCCCTGCTGTGGCAAAAGCCTCTTCAGGAAGAAGGGGTCACCCCGACCCTGACTCACAGCTTCAGGTGCAGTCCATCATTGCAAGGAAGGCACGTGGAGGGGGCTCTGTTGTGATAAGAGCAAGGACTCCTCAAATCTCTGGAACAGGAGGCAGAGACCAGAAAGGAAGCAGGGTCAGAAGGGGTCTCAGACTATAAAATACCTCAAGGCCTCCCCTCTATGACCCATGTCTCCCAAATAGGCTCTACCTCAAAAAGTTTCATCTCTCAAAATAGCACCATCGAGTAAGGAATAAGTGTTCCAACACAGGAGGATCTCAGGCAGTTGCCACTCAGACCAGGACAGATCACACACTAGGGTTCAAGTCTCACCCAGGCCTGTACGAGGACAGTTCACACTCAGACCAGGACAGATCACACACCAGGGTTCAAGTCTCACCCAGGCCTGTGGGAGGACAGTCACATTCACACAATGACAGATCACACACTAGGGGTTCAGGTCTCACTCAAGCCTGTCGGGGGACAGTTCACACTCACACAATGACAGATCACACACCAGGGTTCAAGTCTCACCCAGGCCTGTGGGAGGACAGTTCACACTCACACAATGACAGCACCCTGTTAACTAAGCCCCTTTCCCCAGAATCACCTTGGCCATGCACCCATCTCCTTTCTTTTTTAAAAAATTGTGTGTATGTGTGTGCAGTACACGTGTGTTCATATGCATGTGTGTTTGTTCCTGTACATGTGTGCAGATGTGTACATGCTAAAGCGTGACGGTGGCCATCAGAGGCCAACCTCAGGCCCCAGTCCTCATCTTCTCTTTCCAAAGCAGGGTCTTCCTCTGTGTTCGCCAGGGTAGCTATGCCATGATATGGGGATTTGTTCTCCTGTCCCCACATCCATCTCCACATGGGAGTACTGGGAGGACAGATCTGGGCCTTACTGCCACTGACTTTCATATAAACCCTGGGGATTCTAACTCAGGTCCTCATGCTTGTGCAGGAAGCTCCTCCCCCATCTCATGGCCATCTCTTCAGCTGCCATCTCCTCTCTGGAGCATCCCCAGGTTGGCCACAGATTTGATCGCTACCATGCTTCTGGCCAGAAAGCCCACAGCCAACCTAAGCGTCATTTCTCAAACTGCCCAAGCAGAGATGCCTCTTGACCTCTCGGTCAGCTGTTTCAACTCACTGCACACCCTGGCCCCTTGTATCAGTGCGGAGACCCGCACTATAAATCCTGAAATTGATGTCACTTAAAAAAATATTAAACAGCAGAAGAATCTACAAGTTGGGAGTGCGGTGAGCGAAACCCTTGTCCGTACAAGGCGGGACTCAGGCTTGAATAGATTATTCTATTAGCAAAGCCCCCGTATTTATTTATTTCATTTCTGTGCCGGTGGAAGTCCCCCTAGATTAATGCCACGGCCTGATGCACAGATGGCACCAGATACTTGAAAGTCATCTGAATATTAAGAATTTAAATCTTTAGCCTCAGTGATTTGAGCAGAAAGCCAATTATGGGGCTGAATTAGTTTTCAAATTAAACTGCAATTTAAGGCTTGTGAAATTAATCCTTTAAGGCGTGTGGCAGCGTAGTACATGGGTTCCAAGGAGGAGCGGAGCTGGGAGTCCTCAGGGCTCTCCCACTGCCTGCAAGTTTAGAGGAGAGACGTTGTCACCCCCAGGTGAGAAGCAGACCACCCTAGCCCTGAGGGGAAATGGCTGGTTCAACTTGCCTGGCTCTGCTCACGGGAAAGATCCATGTCTTTCTCCAGGAGCGGGGGAAGGCAGAGGCCTCCAGAGAAAGCTCTGGAAAAGCGGCTCTCTTCTCATCCTCTGCCTTGCACCCAGGTTTTCACAGATGTGGCTCAGATAGGTGCTCCCCACACAGTACATGGGGGCACACAGCCCTGCCATTCTGCTGTGGTCTGGCTTTGCAGTGGGGTGAACACTGAGAAGCGAGTGGCAGGGAGTTCACAGTTATCCGTGTGGCCTCAGGCTTCACCAGTGGGAGAAGGAAGGGTCAGCTGGGGACACTGGGCGCCATTTCACCTGCTCACAGCACAAGATGGGAGGTATGGCCTCAAAGCCCTGCAGTATCCACTGAAATGGAGTTGAACTCAGAACCCAGCTCAGTCTTCTGTAGAACAAGACATGAGGCACCGAAGACGGAGCACGGCCACCAGTCAAGGCAGGGCATGGCCAGGTTCAGCTCTGGGGCTGAGGATGACCCATCTGAGCCCCAAGCCCAGTCTGACCTCTGAAGTCACAAGTCACACGGTGGTCACAGCGGCCTGTGATTTGGCCCTGCAGACGGTGTCAAGCCTGTCCCATCTTCCATGCACTCCCTATAAAGAATGGGTACAAGGTTGGACCCACAGACTCCGGTCCCCACAGAACCTCAGAGCATGGCCTATTACAAGGAATAGGGGTCCGCTCTGCAAACATTGCTAGTCATGGCAAATCCAAAATGGAAGGGGAAAGAGGCACAGGACGCACGGTGAGGACAGAGGCAGAGTTTGGAGGAGTGGAGCCATGAGCCAAGGACTCCTGGGCCTGGCGAACACCTCCAGCAACTGTAAAGCTTCTGAGGTCTCAGGAGAGTGACCTGCGCTCTGGGAGTAAACGCTTGTGTGACCCCCTCAGGGACACTTCGCTACAGTGATTCCCAAGAGACAAACACTGGAAATCCAGTGCTTCCCCCCTCCTCCTCTGAAACCTTCCAAGTAATGGACCTCCATCCACGCATTGCTAGGTATTGTCTGAGAAGTTCCCAGGACATGGATGGCAAACTCAGAGTTCCCTGGCCTACCCACCAAATCTGGAGGGTAGGGAAAGTCCCCAGCAGGGTAGGTGTGCTGGGGTGGGTGTGGCTGGTCAGCCCCAGCAGGATAGGTGTGCTGTCCTGTGTGTGTGGTTGGTCGGCCCCAGCAGGGTAGGTGTGTGTCCTGTGGGTGTGGCTGGTCAGCTGGACCCCTCAGCCCCCCAGGTCCTACCTACCCTGTGGCTTTCATGTCCCTAGACAAAACACTTTTTAGTTTTTGTTTTTTGGGGTATTTTTTCGAGACAGGGTTTCTCTGTAGCTTTTTGGAGCCTATGCTGGAACTCACTCTGTAGACCAGACTGGCCTTGAACTCGCAGAGGTTGGCCTGTCTCTGCCTCCTGAGTACTAGAATTAAAGGTGTGCGCCACCACCACTAAACGACAAATCAATCATGTGACTTCTTGAAGACACTCTAAATAAAATAACTACAGGACAAGACAAGCCAGCACCAGGAATCCGGAGCCCTATTGGTGACACTGGCTGACCACTAGTCCTGTCCCCAGGACAGAGAGGACAAAGCCGGGCCCTTAGCAAGTATCGCAGAGACTACAGATGAATGTGGAACATTCTCTGCATCCTCCCTCGGCAATCTCTCCAGACAACTCGCACACCCCAGCTGAGTAGGATCCAGGCACCGTACTCAGCAATCGGCCTGCAAATAAATGCAAGCAAAAGTCAAGAGTCTGGAGAAAAATGTGCCCTACCTATGGTCCCCCCCCCCCAGGCCATTGGCAGCAACCATAACTCAGGACATGGCCTCCCAGCACACGCCAAGGCCGGGCATCTGTCTGTGGGATTCAAGGGTCCTGCATAGCAATAAATTCACCCACTTCCCTGCTGAGACCAATAAATCCAGCCGGCTGAATGCTCTGTAACTCAGCTGTGCAGAATTCAACACACTTCTCTGGGGATGCAAGAACACGCCGTGCCACCAAGGGTCATCATGACATTCCTACTCTAGCCCCAAGATCCAGGAGACCGTGGTATGGACTCAGTCACTCTGGAGACACGAGACAGCCACAGCCAAGCCAGCAGCGAGCTTTCTGGGCTACATAGCCAGCGATGGCTGTCACCCCAACTCCACATCCCAAGCCCTCTGGTGGCAAAGATGTCTCATGGATGCCTGGAGAGACGCCATCTTTGAGATGCTGATGCAGCCAGCCACTGCTCCAGGCCTTCTAGACTTTTTTCAGTGCTGTGTGACCAATGATACTAGCTGCTTCTATGGCGGTATGTTTACAAATGAACACAATTGCGAAGCCCCGGGAAGGACTGTTGTTAGCATCAGGCCTGGGTCTCTGGCATTAGCTATGCTCATAGCACGGCCTGTGATGAGAGGAAGTCTCCCTCCTGTCCCACAGCCTTGGCCCAGCCTGTGTCCTGGCCCTCTCTGCTGAAGTCTCCTTCTCCACCACCTTCTGGCTGACTGTGTGTGGCTTTTCTGCATGGCCCTTGGGCTCCATCCTGGCCTCCATGGACACAGCTTCCACAGTCCCCAGAGGGGACTGGAGAGGTGGCCCCCCTCTCTAGCTTTCCACTTCTTGGCGCTCTCCCTGTCCGTCCATCTGTCTGACTTCCCATGCACCCTGCAGTAACCGCTTACAGTCCTTTGCACCCTCCTCCTTGGGGTTTGGGTGCATGGGTGTGACCTGAGCTCATGGCCACCCCTGGGTAGGGAGGGGGATGCAGGACAGTCATGCAGGGGCTCTACACACAGCTGTGGGAGGCAAAGGCAGGGGAGGGCCCGGGGATGAGGAGCGGCATTAAATAGCAGGGTAGACTGAGGCAGAGGAGAAGCCACAGGGCACAGAGTTCTGAGCCTGTGCAGAACCCAGAAAAGAGTGGATGTGGGTCAGAAGGAGAGAGGAAACCTCCAGGAAGTCCCAGATCTCAGGGGGGAACAAAAGGGCCAGGATAGAGGCCCCGAAGTCACAGGAAGACTGGTGGCGGTGGATTCACGTGATTGGGAGAACAAGGAGGGGAAGGTGCTGGAGGAGGGTAGGTGTGACCTTCCTCTCTGTGGGAGGAAGCTCTTCTGTGTTGGCACACCGGGAGGGAGGAGTGAGGGAGGAGTGAGAGAGCCAAGAAGGGGAGTTAGGGCAGCCACCTTGAAAGCATGCGGAGTAGGCTGAGACTTGCAGGAAGAGAATAAGGGCGGAGGCTGCCCAAGAGCCTGCCCCTCAGACTGTCAGACACCATCGGGGTCCTGCTGAGAGGACAATACAGGGGCCCCTGGGGTCTAGGATGACCCTTGGTAACACAACAGAGGCTACTTCCCCAGCCAGGGCTGCTTTCCAGGCTTCAGAAGGGGGCCTTCCTCCTCCTCTTCCTCTTCCTCCTCCCTCTCCCTCCTCTTCCTCCTCCCCCCTTCTCTTTCTCCTCCTCTTCCTTCCCCCTTCTCTTCCTCCTCCTCCCTCCTCTTCCTCCTCTTCCTCCTCCCCTTCCTCCTCCCCCTTCTTTCTCCTTCTTCCTCCTCCTCTCCCCCTTCTCCTCATCCTCCCTCTCATCCTCCTCTTCTTTCTCCTTCTCCTCTTCCTCCTCCTCCTCCCTCTGCATCTTTCAGAAAGAAAAACTAAAACTGCTGAGTCCTTGCTCTGCTCCAGGGCTGGGAACGTTCCTGGGTCGTTTCCATGGCAACCCATGGACCTGCTTCTTCCTTTTGGCTCAAAGTGTTCAAGCCTGGAGCATTCTCACCTCACCCTAAGGGCTAGCCGTGAACACAGCCAGGTCTCGTGATTTCCAGATGTGGTTTAGGCTCTAAAAACCTCTTGTCTTCCTCAGTAACTTCAGTGCCCACGCCCCTCTCTGCTGGCCTCTCCCCTCTCCCTGCTTCCCCCCCATTCTCTTCCCCCACATCTCTCTCCCTCCCTCCCCCCTCTCTCTCCCTTCCCCTTCCTCTCCCCACCCCTCACACACACATTTTATCTTCTGATGCCCAAGTGACAGTCCCTCACTCTTAGAAGGGACTATAGAAAATCTCCAGATCTTACCTAGCAGCTGTTACAGGTTGTGTGGTGGACTGGTCCCGTTCTCTCTCCTCTATGCTATAAGTTGTTTCAAAGCCCAGAGTTGGCTTCAGTGGACCCAGTGTAGAAGCGTGTTTTCCGTTTCACCACGCGCCATGGAACTCGCGAGTGTCCTAAGAGCCCCGCCCCGCCCCCTCCCCCCCAGTATCTCCAGACTTCTCTATTCCTTGCAGGCACATGCCCTAGTTTATGGAACCAGTACTCTGTTATGAGCTTATCAAGCAAGCTGCTTCCCTGCCCTCCTGGACATGAGCTTCACAACTTGAGGATAGTTTTCCAGCTGTCTATTCTGAGGTCATTGCTGACCCAGCCCATCACATGGGCTACCCCACTCTGTTCCACAGACAGAACTCTCCCCCGGGGCCTTTGTTTCTCAGGCCTGGGTCATAATCCTCTCCTGTCCCAGTTCCTTCTCTCTAGCGAGGCCTTACCTGCCTCCTCTGCAAGCCACATTTTTTGCCACTTTGTGTGACAGCCTTACGGTGCAGCCCAAGCTGGCCTAGGACTCGGCCAGTCTCAATCTGTGGCAGTCCTCCAGCTTCAGCCTCCTGGATGCTGAGCTCACAGGAGTATGCCACTGGTTATGGCCAAGTCCACCTTCTTGCTCTGTTAATCCGCGTGTACCTTGACTACGGCCTCCCTTCTCCTCTAGGGAGCACGATCAGTTTTCAGCCCAGTCTCTGACTGTCGTGTTGCGTTTCTCAGTAATCATGAAGAGGCAGGGATAACGTTTTTCAGGCTGACCTCTCCATAAAACTAAGCACATGGCATGATGCCTGCCATGCCAAAAAGTGTTCAGTTGATAGTGGAGATTGGCTCTTCTCGATCACACAGTGGAGTAGTATTCGGTCATAAAAAGGAGGGAGGTTCAAAACCTCTAGGCTCAGGGAAAGAAGCCAGACACAAAAGGCCACCGATGATGGAACATCATTTACATGAATTGCCTGGAATAGGCAAATCTGGGGAAACAGAAAGCAGGCAGGAGTCTGGGGAGGCTGGGAGAAAGGACAGAGTAACAGGTGGCCTTCTGCAATTGGGTGGTAGAGACAGTTATTTTCAGTTTCATGAGGCTGTCAAAACCTTGGGCTTGTTTTCTTCAAGGGCAAAGTTTATGTGTATGGTCTATATTTCAATAACAGCATCTTTATGGAGTCCCTCCATTTATACCTCAGTAGCAAGGCTTCACACAGGATCAGTTGGTAACAGTGAGCAGCCTTGCATTGGGAGTTACTCATCACCAACCTCAGGTCCTGTGGCTCAGGGCATTGGCAGTCCTGACTCAGGTCTATTCTGCTGCCAGTTCCCCCAGAAATGAAAAAGCATTTCTTCTTCCAGGTCTACTCTGCCCTCTGCAGAACAAGGAAAAATTCAGAACAAAGTCAGGGGAATGGATAGCTTAGGAGGACTCTCTCAGGTGCTGTAGGCGGGTGAGGAGGTTGCCGTTGAGGTACCCCAGACACATGGCAGCAGCTAGGCCACAGCGTGGTAAAAGATGCTGTATCGAGAGCCCTGGGATCAACTGGAGATATCTGCCCTGGGTGTCCCCATCTGACTCCATGTCTGTTCCAGGTACATACGTGATGACCGTGACAGCCAACGATGCCGATGACAGCACTACGGCCAACGGCATGGTGCGGTACCGGATTGTCACCCAGACACCCCAGAGCCCCTCCCAGAACATGTTCACCATCAACAGTGAAACCGGGGACATTGTGACAGTGGCAGCAGGCCTGGACCGGGAGGTGAGATGGGCCATGGGCCTCATGGGAGCAGCAAGCGCGACGATCCAAATGTACAGTTAGGCAGTCAAGGATCCAGGTGGTGTTCAGCGTCGGCTCCTGCCTGTACTGCAGGGAGACAGACCCAACGCAGCGCTCACCCCGCTGCTTTGGACAAGTGGCCAGCTGACATGACACCCCGTGAAATCCCCCAGAGCAGGCCAAGTGGTGCAGCAACACCTCGGGGACTCAGAAAAGCCAGGATGAACCCCCTTGTTCTCGGGATCCTGCCAGCATTGTACTCCAGATCTAGGGTCCTTGGAAGCCTGCCTCCCTGAGCTGACTAGACATGCTAGACCACAAGTGAGTAACTGTGTGCCCCCAACGACATAACATGCACAAGAGGGTTTCCTGGGAGCCCCACTGAGCACAAACGCACCCACAACCACAGGGCTCCTATGTGGAAGTGTGGCTGCAGCTTCCTAGCTGTACTCTGTCTTGGTGGCCGGGCTGTCCCTGTCTCAAGTTTCCGAAAGCTCCACAGCCTCAGCCTCAGTCTCTGGGCCTGCAGGGACTTCACCACAAGCCTGGACTGCTCAGCTGTAACTAGAGGCTCGTGGTGACAGGCTGGCAAGGAAGTGGCGGGTCTCCTCCCTAGGAGTTCTCACGTCGAGGGGGTCTGGCAGGTCTGAGAGCTAAGGGGCACCTGAGGCCTTCAATTCCCATCTTGACTCTAAAGCTCAGAGGTCTCTGGAAAACTCAAACTACTCTGGCCATCTAAGTTGTAAGAGGCAGTGCACAGGGTGGTACTTGGACAGTGACCCTTTGTAGCTATGTGACTCGGAAAGAAGGGGTAATGGCCTTGGAGACAGGATGGGTTGGACTGTCTCCAGGCATTTGTGAACTGTGAAATGGGTAGTGGTAACAGTTAGCACAGGACACAGCCAGAGCCAAGGCACTACCTGGCCCAAGCCATTTGTCACCACAGAAGCAGCAGGCTATGTGACAGGCCATAGAGGGCCATTTCTCCACCGCACCCACCACCCCTGCTCCAGCTAGGCACGAACACGGCCAAATCTAAAGGACCACACCAAGGTTCCTCCTCGGTCATCTCTCCTGGCTTAGGGGAGGGTACCACGGACAGGTCTCTCCTGCACCCACTTCCTGCTCAAGGCAGTGAGCTATCCTTATGACGTGGGAAACCCACAGGCATGGTTGCTGTGCATCTAATTAGGAGAGCTGTATGAAGTGAGCGCTTCTGCATGATTAAATGTCAGGAGAAACTCAGAAGGGCTCAAGTGGCTCTCGGGTCCCTGCCCCACCTGCTAATCTCGCTCATCTTCCCACATTCCCTAATTAGAATATTTATGGCCTAATAAGAAGATTGAGCGCCACTCCTGGCTGCTCTGAAGGTGAGAGCCAGGCTTTGGAAGCAGCAGGGGGTTTTGATTGCTTAGCTTCATGATTAGCATCTAGCCATACTGTGTTCACACATGCCATGCTGTCCTCCGTGGGGCTGATTTCACTGTCACGGGCTCCATCCAGTTCAGGTCCCACCACATGGTGACCATCAGCTGGTCACTTTCCTCAGTCTCAAACTTCTCAACACGGTAGGCCAGGTTAATTATCCCGGGGTTGGAAAAGACCCCGAGGAAATCCAGACCAGCCCCCTCCTGTACTTGTTTAAACTCATGTCAGATGGAAAATGCTGTTCCCTCCAAAACAGGAGGAAAGAGTGAAGGGGGGTAGCACAGAGCAAACCCCACACAGGGGCTGTCAGCTGCCTGGTCTCTGCTTCCCACTGACCAAATGTCTCCTGACTCAAGAGTGGGGTGCACGCAGGCATGGGCCCCTCGTTCTCTCGGGCCGCGTGGAGCACAGCTCCCAGGGTCCCAGCCAGGCTGTGCAATCGGATCCAAGCAGAAACGAGCTTTTTCTGCGGTGACATCGATTGATTGTTTTTTTCTTATCACAAAGGCTACTTCTCTTTGATAGGAAGGAAGGAAATAGCAGGCCTGCATCCCACAGTGTGGTGCAGGAGGCATGGTGTGAGGCAGGCTGTGGCCTTCCCCGAGCCTCGGGTGCTCGCCTGTCCCCTGTGTTCCTGCAAATGATCCTTGAAGCCGCTGTAGCACTGAGTGGCATTGCCCATGACAGTGAAAGAACCTTTTCAGCTTTCCCCTACACACCAGGGTCTATCCTCTGCCTTCACAGACTCCCCTGTACCCCTTCCCTTTTCTCTGTCCCCATCGGTGCACAGCAGACAGCACAGAGGTCAGATGGGTGTTTTAACTGACATCATGAAGCTCCTGAGTTATGGACAGGACAGGGTACTTAAGGATCCAGAGACAAGATGCCCCCAGGCCCAGTCAGCTCTGCTGCAGAGCCACTGTTCATAGCTCTTTGGCCACTCACTATGCCCTCCTCTATTGCCACGTGCAAAAGTCAACACACTAAGGAAAGGCAGCTGTCCCTTCTGTGGCCTCTTGTGACTGTGAGCATCCCTTGAGGATACCCTGCAAACATCTTCAGCCTGATGATTGGTGACAGGTCCCCACCTAAGCCCAGACCAGCTGCTGGTCAGAGTGTAAATACCACCTGAGCCCAGGCCAGCTGCTGGTCAGAGTGTAAATACCACCTGAGCCCAGGCCAGCTGCTGGTCAGAGTGTAAATACCACCTGAGCCCAGGCCAGCTGCCAGTGAGTGTAAATACCACCTGAGCCCAGGACAGCTGCTGGTCAGAGTGTGAACACCTCCTGAGCCCAGAACAGATGCTGGTCAGAGTACAGGCAATCGTGACAGGCTGGAGCCACCAGGGCATCACCTCCCTGTGGACAAGCCGACTGGCATTCCTACAGCCTGAGGTTCTCACATTGCCAAGCACCGTAAGCGCTGAAGAGCGGCAGGAGAGTCATAACCCATAGCTATCTGGCCTCAGAGCAGACAAAGCAATGCCTAGGAGAAGACAGGGGCCAGGAGTCAGAGGGGAAGGCCAGCCCAGGGTCTAAGGGACAAATAATGCACTAGAGACCAGGTCCCTAAATGACAGGGAAGGCTGAGCTATGGGGCATACTACTGAGCTGCAGGTCCCCGGGGTTACACCTACCCAGAGGATCCAGAGAACCCTTGTACCCATGAGCCCGCAGGCTCCCCCAGGGCTACAGAATTCTCAGCAGCACCCAGGCCACACACAGACGGGGTGTCATCTTGGCTCTCAGCACCCTCACAGTGGAGAGGAGGGAAGGGTAGAAAGTCAACTGGGAGGGAGTTCCCAGCAGCTGGAAGCTAAATCACCAAACTGGGCTGGATCAGTGTCAAAGAGACAGGGGTAGCTCTGTGGGATGACCGCGCCATGGCCCCCTCCTCAGTCAGACACATGTTGAGGACCATAGCTCAGCCTGCATGGGGCTACTTCAACTCCATCCAAGGTCCTTCCTACCCTAGGACCCCAGTCAGTGAGTCAACTGTTGTCCAACTGCCCCCAGAGCCCACCAGGTTGGCACAGATGAGGACAGACAGACCTGACATCACCAAATAAAAGAGCCAACCCAAGATGCAGGTCAGCAGAAACTCTCTGGGCCAGGATGGAGAGACCCCAGCAGCTTGAGGCCCAGGATCCCTGGAGTCATAGGCTAACCAGAGCCCTGGTCACAGTCACTTAGCATCCATGCTAGACTGGATGGTGGCCCCAAACATCCATCTTCACCCAGTATCTGGAGGCCAGAAGCTGCATTTTTGCAGATGTGACATCAGGACCTAGAAAGGCCGTCTGGACTCGGGTACACAGAGATCTACAAACTGGGCTCCAGTACGAATCATGCGGAGGAAGATTTGAGGCAGACACAAGGAAGACAGCTACCAGGCAGTGGGTGGAAGGGAAGCACAAAGAGGTCTGAGGAAGAGAAGGGTCACGGAAGGAGGGAAAGTGAGACCAGATCATGCAATGGAGTCAGCACAGGAGGACGGGAGGACATTTGTTATTACCGTGTCCCACATTAGAAACACAGCCGCTTAGTCCACCAGAAAAGCTGCCCAGAAAGCCATGATGTGGGCTTATCTCGCTCTGGGTTTCTGGTCGGTTCTTACTGAAG
>NC_022033.1:1976530-1977566 GCF_000317375.1 Microtus ochrogaster | reverse complement strand
CCACAGACCGAGTCCCTGCCAAGAAGTGGCAGCCCCATCTCTCAGGGCTATTTCTCTGGCATCTGGCCTGCCAGTTTGGGAGCTTTTCTGTGCCTTTTTGTTCTTCCCAGATGACCCACCTGAGCTGGCCTTGCAGGAAACAGGGCTGAGGTTTTCCTTAAGAGAATCTGGCTTGTGGACATGAAGGACACATAGATGGAGAGTCACGCTTCAGTTACTCACCATGACATACTGTGTGTGTGTAGTGTGGGGTGTGCATGTGTTTGTGTGTGTGGTGTAGGGTATGTATAATGTGGGGTGGTGTATGTGTGTGTTGCCTCTGCCGTGGCTGCATTAAGGCCCTCAGACAGCACTAGAGAGAGATAGGACAAACTGCCCATGGTAAAGGCGTAGGTTGCCATGTGGGGCCCAAGAGGAAGCTCTGCAGAGCATTGTAGAGACAGAAGAGCCTCTCTCTGGCCGTCTCAGGGAAACTTTTTGCAGTACTGGAAACTGACCCCAGGGCCTTGCCTGTGCTGGACCAGAGCTCCACCACAAAACTGTGCCCCAAACCAGGAGTTTTCATCACTGGCTCTGCAGGAAGATATCCCAGCAGAGCAGTATATGGTGATGGATGCACGCTCAGGAGTAGGGCTGTCTGCAGGACGCCACCCCCGACAGACCCAGAAACATCCAGGCACTTCCAAAAATACCACAAATATTCAGACACGTCCAGAAAACCCAGTGACGTCCAGACATGTCCAAAGATGTACAGGACACATTCAGAAACGGGTGACATGCCATCGGCAAGGACATCTGCGGGGGAGAGGGGGGGTTCCAGAACTTTCCAGACACCGTCTCCCTACAACCTCCACTTGGCAGCAACTCAGAAGAAACAAGGCCAGAAAAGCTTGACACTCTCCTTCCCTTTCCAAAGATGGGAATAAAACCACAGAGACTGTTTCAGCTGTCTTCCCAACTCCACACAGGACAAATTCATCAGACACCCCCAGAGCCACCAACCAATCCCTGGGGACCCAGCAGCTCTAGCAGTAGG
>NC_022033.1:1972582-1976384 GCF_000317375.1 Microtus ochrogaster | reverse complement strand
CGGGCAGCACAGGGAGAGGGTTGTTTTAAAAAAGTTAATAGTAGTAGCAGCAATTACATGGGTGTGTGTGTGTGTGTGTGTGTGTGTGTGTGTGTACGTGTGTACGCACAAGTGCGTGCAGGGACACCTGTAGAGGTCACTGGAGGAGCCTGCAGCCACACCCCTACCCTGAGAGCCTGGAGGGGGCCTGCAGTGCAGAAGAGGCCTGAGCACCAAGGAGACCGCACTGGTCCTGCTCAGGACCTGCTGAGGGGTCACACTATTCAGACCATGCTGACAAGGAACCTTGGAGAGCCTGGGGCAGGTTTCAACAGGGGGTCCTCGGAGGAAGCCGGGACAGACCACTAGAATACCAAAGCAGGGCCCCTCCTTGAGACAGAAGCTGGGCTGGCTCCCCCACTCCCCACACCCACCTTGTTTGCTCGGAGAGCCCCATGTTTTCTATTCTTGCCTATTTTCCCCTCCTCTGACCTCTTCTTTCAAGAGCCACCAGAGGGCAAGGACCATGAGGTCAGAGAGATCACCATGGAGGCTCACTGAAATAGGAAGGCCCATGGCGTAACCTTCATTAACTCCTGTGTGTGAAGGAATGGTGATAGATCCAGACAGGTTGGTCTCAGTCCCAAGATCAGGGTCTTCCTGGGCTCCCAAAGACAAGAGGCAGGACAGAGCTTAGCTTAGCCCAGGATCACCCAGTCACAGCTGAGGATCAACTGTTACAGCCCATCACCCAGCCATAGCCCCTATCACCCAGCCCCAGCCCACGATCACCTGCCACAGCCCATGTGCCAAGCCCAGCCTGTGCCTGCTTTGAAAGTGAGCTGCAGTGGCACATAGCCACACTCTCCCCCCGCACCATTCCAGACACTGAGACTTCCCCTGTGGCCGTCACCAGATCTAGGTGCAGAGTAGCCATACCTGTACCAGGCTTCCCACATCCCTGTTGCAGCAGGGCCTCCTCCTTCCACGCTGAGGCTTCACAGCACCCATTGATCCGATGTGAGGTCTCAGACAGGCAACCAGACAGACACGGCCACAGATGGACGCTGGATCTATTTGTTATCTTTGAACTTTGCCAGTGTTTTAAGTAAAAGGTTTTGTACACAAATCCTCTGAATCCCTTTAACAGTAGAGGCTCTCCTCTCAGGGCACACTTCTCTGGAGGGACTGGGAGGCCAGGAGTGTCTGCAGCTCCTAGGATACCAGCTCCAGGCTAGCTCACGTGGCATCAAGTGCACCCTGCTGCTTGCTTTCTGGGGTACTCCCAGCTACTGTCCCCAATATGAAAAGGGGAGTATCAGAACGCCATGGTCTCCAGACCGGAGCAGAGCAGAAGAAGGTGTCCCTTCAGCGGTGTGTGTCCAGGCAGCAAACTCCCTGGGTCCCATGATCCCACCCGCTCAGAAAGCTCGCCCTAGGGGTAGCTCTTTTCTTTTCCAGGTCTCACCCCAGACCACACCCTGGATCAAAGCCACACAGAACAAACAGGTGACACCCGCTCGGCTGCTCTCTGAGCCCGGTTGAGTCGAGCCTGCTTCCATCTCCATCTGTGCACACCACACACACACACACACACACCACCTCCCCTAGTGCCTTAGCAGAACCATTCCCTCTGTTGGCGACAGTCTCCCCCAAGCATATTAACCGGAGGTGGTTAATTCAATTAGCTCCCCATGCCTACTCTCCTCTGTCCATGCTTGCACAGCCCTGAAGGGATTGTTTTCCCTTATTTACCGCCTGCCTCCTTCCTAGAGCCCTGCTTCTCAAACAATGTCCCCTCGGGATATTACTACACTGCTGACATCTGTGATGGATTCCTAACACCCCATGGGCAGAGTCTATGATACTGCCCAGCACCCCCACAGAGCATGGGATATTCAGCAACAGAGTGTGACCTGGCCACAAATGTCATTTAGGAAAAGCTGTCTAGAGTCAGCCTGGGAAAGACAGGACCCCAAGGCTGGGTAATCCACAGCCTCAAGGAGGAGGAAGAAGGGGAAAGTGGAGGAGTGTGGTGTTCAGCCTGCAATTTCAGTCAGCAGCCTGGAGGGGGCACCTGAGAGCTGGAGGGGTTGCCAGAAATGGCTGTGAAGGCACCCGGATTTCTCAGCCCTCTGGGCTTGAAGCAGGGACACTCCTGCCACCCCACCTCATTGCTTGCAGAGTCCAGAAGACTGCAATTGCTGTGGGTGCTGCCCAGTGGAGAAGAGAGGTAGAGAGGAAGAGGGACAGAGTGGCCGGTGAGAGCAGAGCATCTGACTCCATCTATCCTGACCCAGCCTGAGGCCTGCTAGGCTGTGCTGACGCCACCCTGTTTCAGCCTGAGGCCCACTAGCTTGTTGGCTCCCCCCTGGCAGCAGTTGGGGGGGGGTGGCTGTGCACACCCCACTGAGAAGAGTTGTATTTTTCTCTGCTTTTGATGCAGCAGAAAGAGCTGCTGGCTGGAAGGAAAGAGCCCCCTTGGCAGGTCGGAGCTCCTGAGTGGCTCAGCACCCCCTGGGGGAAGAGTAGAGAATCACCACCCAGGGAGGGCTGCAGCAGGCAATGCTGGAGTCTAGAAGCTTCGGGCAGCACAGGGAGAGGGTTGTTTTAAAAAAGTTAATAGTAGTAGCAGCAATTACATGGGTGTGTGTGTGTGTGTGTGTGTGTGTGTGTGTGTGTGTGTACGCACAAGTGCGTGCAGGGACACCTGTAGAGGTCAGAGGAGTTCAGGCCCCTGGAGCTGGAGTGAGACACCTGATGTGGGGTCTAGGAATGAAACTCAGGTTCCCTGCAAAGAGCCGTACATGTTCTTAACCACTGAGCCATCTCTACTCACATCCTAGAGTGAGGGGCTAGGGAAGCCCAGATTTCAGGGGCTACAGCAGAGGTCAGCCCAGGACACGGGTCATGCTGAGGTGGGGGAGCTGGGGCCACCATTACTGGGAGCTCTGCTAATGACCTTGGCTCTGCACTTAGACCTCTTGGTGCTGAGTGGTCACCAAGAGTCGACTGGGACACCCTGTGAGATGTGCGCACAGTTTCCCCACTCCACCCCCAGACAAGGAAACCTCAGTAACTAGGACATGACAAAAGACTCCCCCACACTGTAGACCATCAGTCCTGCACACAGGAATTGCCTCTCCTGGCTCTGGGATGCAGAGGGGTAGGACCGCTCCATGACAGAATCTAGCCTGCTGGAAGGGTCACCCTGAGGCTCTATGGAAGCCTGGGACCTCCAACAGCATCCCCCAGCAACCATGGAGGACAGCGGACAGAGTCCCCTCAAGGTCCTTAAGAGACAGGGTGGCTGATGAGAACCAAGTAGTGTAGCCTTCCGCAGGTTCTGCCTGCTTTGGCTTCTCCACCCCCATAGGCAGCAGCAAAGGGGAGGACGGCTGTGTGCACCCCACTGTCTCGGGGACATACATGCAGTCTAGTGCCGATACCTTGAGCTGTAATTTACATGCTGGGGAATTCACCCTCTTGGTGTGCTCGGCTCACACAGGGCTACACACCCATCACTTCTGCCTAGCTCCAGGGCCTCACGTCACCCCTAAAAGAGGCCCTATGGTGCTGGTGTCACCCACACTTATCCTTTTCTCCTGCCCCAGCAGGCAGCCCCTGCTGTCTGTGGACTTGCCCCATGTGAACCCCTCCTTATGGCTGTGGGCCTGCCTGTTTTCACCTGGCATAATGGCTTTGGGGTTCATCTGGGCGTAGCAGGTGTCAAAACGCTTTACCCTTTTATGGCTGAGTAACATTCCATCATGTGGACACACCATGTTTCAAGTACCTGTCGTGAGCTGGTTGACTTTTGTGG
>NC_022033.1:1958823-1972227 GCF_000317375.1 Microtus ochrogaster | reverse complement strand
ACACCGTCTGTGTGGATGGGGCCATGTCCACACTGGTGAACACCGTCTGTGTGAAAACCTGTTCTCAGCCTTTAGATCCACATCCAGGAGTGGGGTTTCCAGGTTGCCTGCCAACCTAAGGTCCAGCTTTTCACTGTTCCCACAGTGCTTGCCCCTCTGCCTCACCTGCATGCGGCCCCTTCATATAACTCTTGAGCACGGAGCAGTCTTTAGATGCTGAGCAGTGAGAGGAGTGTCTGAGGAGCTTCACAGTGTCTGAGGAGGCAAAGGTTCCAGCAGTGACCAGAAGGGAAGCCCAAGGGGGGGGGGGTACAGGAGGCTGACACAGAACAGCCCTGACCAGAGCAGAGTGGCCAGTGATAGCTTTGGCCTCAATGGAGAATGAAGGGATTTGGGGGTTCTGTTTGGGCTCTGGGTTTCAATTCATCCCACCCCCATACTGACCACTCAGAGAGCCCGGAATGAGTAGGGGCAATGCTTACAGCCTATGGGTAAGACGGTCTCAACACTCACTGGGGCAGCGCTGATGTGAAGGTGGGAGCTCCCAGATGTGGGCTCAGCAGACCTACAGAACACAGCTAGATGGACAACAGCGGATATGCTGGGGAAGCTTTGGTGCTTTCTAGGGCAGGCCGACCGATGCATTATTGATGGATGTTCTGCAGAGTTAGCATGCCGGGCTGCAGGGAGGTGAGTGAAAGCCCTGGGGATGGCTGCTTTCTAGTTGTCTTCCTCCTCTCAAACTTGAAAACGGTTAAATCACTTTCTTAATGAATTCACTGCAGCTGCATTGCTGACACAACTCCAGAGGCACCTGCCCTGTTCTCTGTACCCAGTGGGAACTGGGGAGGGGGTGCCACAGGAAAGCAATTGGCCAGTAGGTGTGACCCTGAACACAGCATGCCCACTGTACCCAGCACCTCCTTCTAGTTCCATGGAGGGATAATACAGGGGCAGAGATTACCAAACTGAGACCCACCTGGGCTCAGAGGCAGGCAGAAGACCCTAGAGTCCGGCTGGCCTGCTTCTTCTGAGTCCTAGTATTTCTCCCATCTTGCAGGACCAGCTTCCCTCCCAGGGTCCTGCAGTCCACAAGCGAGTTCAGCTCCCCCTCTAGTGGCAGGCTGATGTACACACACATGCACACTACACACATATGCAGAGACCTACAGGTGTGTACACACATGAATACACACATACACATGCACACAGGTTACACACATTCCTACATGTCCACAGGCATTGGTGTGCACGCACACACATGCAAACACATGTTCATGTTAATAAGCATATGCTTCTATGTTTCTGTTTATCTTTATCCAATGCCACATGCGGCAGCAGTGCTCAGCTTGGCCCATGATCTATCCCTCTCCAGCTGACAGGTTGGCTGTGTCTGGGACAAAGAGAGGAACAGGAAGGGATCTAGGAAGGGGTGAGAGGGGAGGAAAGGAAGAACAGATGGAGAGAAGGGAAGAATGGGTATAGGAGGGGTAGATGAGGGATGGACAGAGGAATTCTGTGATCTGTCTGCTGCCTGTAACTTTTCTGGAGCCAATGTATGGAACTCACACACACTTCTCTGTGTCACAAGGTGGGACCTGCCCTTTTCTAACCTTTTAGGAGGGCAGAACTGGAGATTGAACCCATTTTGAGTTCCCAGTGGTGCCAGTGAGAGGTGACAGGGTCCTCACAGAGCTGCACCCTCCCTGGACTAGTCAAAGGCTGCCATCCCCACAGCATGATACCCTCTGGTCAGCAGAGTGGTCAGTGCCTCTGCCTCAGTGCAGGCAGTGAGCAGGGGAGGGTCACGTGACTCCCTCAGAGCATGACGTGGCACACCATCGTCCTTTGCTCGCCTTTCAGAGAGCACAGCTGCATCCAGCTGCTCCCCTCTCCTCCATGTGGAACTGGAGACCCACACTGCTGTGTCCTGCCACGTGCTAACCTGGCTTTCCTTCCCCATCCAGTCCTAGCCTTCTGTTCAGCTCTGCTCCCACAGTGACATCCCTTAGCCTGGCCTTTCATCTGCAGACTGTCCACTCTGAAGATGGTGCAGCTTCCTCTGAACCCTGACCTGCCCCGTCTGCCTCAACACCGAAACTGACTGTGCCCACTGAGATACAAATACGGTTGCCCTCCTTCTCCCACAGCCGCCTACCACAAGGCAACAGCAGGTTCCACAGACCCAGGAAGTCCCAGGCAGCCCATGCCAAGGGTGACCCCACTGAGGAAGCCTCCATTCCCCATCTACCAAACCCAAACTGACCCATTGTCTTTCCCCTCCAGAAAGTCCAGCAGTACACAGTCATCGTCCAGGCCACTGACATGGAAGGAAACCTTAACTACGGTCTCTCGAACACAGCCACTGCCATCATCACGGTGACAGACGTAAATGACAACCCTCCGGAATTCACCACGAGCACAGTGAGTACCGTACATCCTCGCAGAGAGACAACCCCAAACTGCAACCTCCCTCTAGGTGGTGGGGGAAGAGCTGGATGGACCATGGGTAGCAAATACTGCTGCACAGATGACTGACCGAGAGGGACACTGGGCCAGCCATCTCTGCTGGGAAAGAATGGCCTAGCCTGTCCAGTGGAGAGATGGCCCTAAGGGCCTGGTAAGCCCCAGGATTAAGTGGCTGGCTGATACCTTGCTGAGATAAAGCTCTGGAGAAGGTGGCCTTCCAGGCTGTCACATGTTTAGGGAGGCCGTGTGACTGTGCAGTGTGTACTTGCTTGCCAGATGCCCAGCTGGGCCCTGGCTATGGGCATGTGTGTCTTTGATGCAAAGATCCCCTTCCTACCTTGGTCCTCAGCAGACAGTGGCTGGCCCCGTGTGGTTCCCACCCCCAGACAAGGAAATTGGTAAAGACTGGGCTAGACCCTGGACACTGGAACCTTAGAAGTCAAGGACTCTTACTGAGCATACAAGTATCCACCCAGCCATGGAATAGAAAGTCCACTGTGAGCCTCCAGCCATGGGTCTGAGGAACAGACCCTGCCCCGCCCTGGGAGAGAAGATTCTGGAGACGAAACTGTAAATCGCATGACCCCGATCTCCCCTAGCATCCACCTCCATGGCACCCAAGTCCACGAACGGGTGAACAGTTCTGTGACCCAAGTGGTCCCCGCCCCTCCGTGAACCACAGTCCAGCCCAGCCCTGAAGAAATAGCAGGCTGCAGGTGTCTGGCCAGGATGTGCAGAGGGAAAGGTCAGAAGGTCACTTTCCGACTGAAGAGGGCCATGTGTCCTTAATAGTAACAAGGACTTTACCAGGCACACGGGTGAACACTCTCATCAGGCCCCAACCAGTGAATAACAGAGACCCCGTGATGGGCCAGGACGTGGGGCTCAGGCCCAAGGCCCACAGGAAGCAGCTGGGACTGAATCCTGAAAGTGGCTGCCACGTGGAGATGAGAGAGAAGAAACCCGTTTGCCTAAGGTGAAGGCGCCTAGAAGGCTGGCGCCCGGGCAGGAGCATGACCACGACCACCACCCCGCCCCAACCCCGAGTCCTAGTCTCTTGGATCATAGCACCATCTAGTGGCCAAACAGTAGATGGCACCAACAGGCGCTGCTCAGGACCCCTGCAGACAGCGTGAGTCCTATCCCTCACCACAACCAACAGGGCAGGAGAAGGGAATAATAGAGGGTTTAGCCAGCTGCTGGGAAGAGAGAGCCAGGCTACAGGGAGAGCCACCGACCCTACAAAGTGACATCCGTGGCACAACCAGCCTTCTGCCCTAGACAGGCTTCTAGAGGGTGGGCATGGTGGTCAGAGCTCAGCTTGGCAACTGCCTTCGGTGACAGTGCCCGGGCCCACACTGGCGCCACTCCTGGTCTAGACCATGCTTTGATGCAGCTACTGCAGAAGGGCAGGGAACATACCCAGGGTGGCCTTGTCAGGGGCAGAGCCAGTACAACTGTCCACAGACACAAACCCGCTTGTCTCGTGATAAAACACCATGACCAAACACAACGTGGGGAGGAAAGGGTTAATTTAGCTCACACATTCTGATCGCCACTGCAGATTCACAGTTTCTGCCCAAGGGAAGTGAACCTGGAGGCAGGAACTGAAGCAAAGACAATGGGGGAATGCTGTTTACTGGCTTGCTCAGTTTGCTTTCTTGGAGCACCCAAGACCACCAGTCAAGGGGTGGTCCCCAGAATAGATTGGACCCTCCAATATCAGCCATTAATCAAGAAAATGACCTACAGACTTGCCTACAGGTAATATGATGGAAGTGTTCCCTCAAATGAGGTTCTTTCCAAATAACTCTAGCTTGTGTTAAGTTAGGGGGAAAAATCAGGACAACGCTCCTAAGCCAGGCATCAATGCTGTGGGACCCCAGGATAATCACAGGGTGCTCAGACTCTAAGTCAGGGCTACATCCCTATGCCCATTCCAGACTGCTGGAGTACAGATACGGGGGTGCAGGAACGACACAGCTCTCCTGACATCGGCGCCCCCTCTTACCTTCAGAAAGCAGCCTTGGAACAATATGGTCACCATAAGAAGCAGGCCAGAGGGAAGTCACAAGAGTTCAGCTTTGGGTTCATCCCCAGCAGAGGAGACGGAACACCACAGTGGCCGGAGGGGTTTTGAGGCGCATGCCTGCGGGAGGAGGGTTTCATCAAAGACTGAGGACATTGGCAGGAGCATCAAAGGGCAGTGTATGACGCTCAGGGACCCAGCCTGCCTCCCAGTCCTGCACAAGCCCAGTTCTCCACATCTGGACACATGGTCCATGCCCACTTTGCTCATTCCCAGAGCTCCGAGAAGTTATGCAGGTTGGAAAGGACGGGAGAGCCCACAGATACCATGCCTCAGAGATAGAGCCAGCAAGCCCTCCTCCTGTGGGAAGTGGATGAATCCTGTCTCAGACAACCTATGAGATCATACGGGGTCAGACTCAGCACGACCCAGGCTGGTAGCTCTGACTCCAGGTGAAGCCTCAGCTCTTGCTGTGCTGCTGCCTGGGCTCTAAAGCACAGCTCGAGGGTGACCATGGCCACAGTGAAAAAGCACTAACAGTCACTGGCTCCCAGTGCCCTCCCACGATAGCTCCTCGGGTGTTCCCCCACCTGACCTCAGCAGGAGGCACTCTGAGGATGGACCAGTTTCACCCAGCATCTGAGCTCTGTCTGGTCTGGACCACCACCTCCAATCTACCTGAACCTCATCTTCTCTCAGGTGCATCAGCCATGCTACAAACACCCCATGCCGTCTGTGAGAGGACAGAAGCTCTGGGGAGAGCAGTGCCTCTCTGTATGCTGGGACACAGAAGAAACCATTATGACCCCAGTTAGCACAGGTAGCCGGAGGGTCACAGCCAGAGGGCCACAGCTGGAGCACAATGGCACAAAGTTTATTTCAGGGGTTGGTCCTGCCTCCATGAAACCAATGAAGGAAGGTGGAGACTCCCACTTCCCTGGGACATGGAGGGCCAGCAGGGAGGGCAGTCTGAAGTCCCATGAATACAGAACACTTTTCCGCGCAAGCCCCACAGCTCATCTTCAGTGTGCCCTCCACAGACATACATACTTGGGCTCCAGCGGCCCTCATCAGGCCCCATCCAGATGAGTGGCAGGCAGGTGCCCCGGGACACAGTGGGAGTGTACAGGCAGGTTGGCCACACACCACACATGGGCTATTTTTGTGAAGCTTAATCAAGAACAATCAGGCAGAGCTGAAAAAGATGCAGGGACTTGCCAGCTCCAATTCCTATTCTTAAGTGTTAATTAAAAGTTATTTTTCTTCTTGCTCCTGTGCAACTGCAGTGCCCCCTGGAGGGCAAAGCCCATAGCTCGTTCAGGGCCACCCTGCCATCAGCACTCCCCTCCAGAGTGATGCAGGAGGTGAGAGCAGTCCTAGCCCAGCCCAGCCGTTAGCAGTAAAAGGCAGGTGCAGTCACCAAAGCTCTCTACACTGAACCTCCACTGGTAAAGAAGGAAGGCATAGCCACGCAGGCCCGGCCTATGCAGCCCGACTACAGTGGCGTTTGCTGTTTGCCTGTGCAAGGTGGTCGGTCCCCTCACAGGTATGAATGACGCTGCGTTAAATGACGGAAAGGAGGCAGTAACGTCATGGTATTCCCATAGGTCACCTCCCAGCAGGACAAGGGACAGAGCCCAGTAGGGCAGTGTCCATCTGAAGAGCCCTTGGCCAGGCTATGCTGTGCACATGGTGCTGGCTCTCTGTCACCATGACAATGAGGTCATTGGTGTACAACGAGGAAAAATCTATTTCAGCTCGTGTTTTCTGAGGTACTGTGGACCTGTGTTGGGGCCACAAAGTATGGGAGGTGGGGAGCATGAAGCAGAAGAAACTGCTCAATTGGTCTCCAGGAAACAAAGATAGACCGAAAGGGGTCAGGGTCTCCACAGCCCCTCAAGAGCACAACCCCGTGACCTGACTCCTTCCCACAACCCATACCTACCTGCTATGGTCTCTGCCCTGCCCCCAACACTGCTGCAGACTAGGGACCAAGTCTTCAACACCTGGGACCTCAAAGGATTCTTATCCAAATCAGAGCAGGAGCAGTGACCAAAGGCAGAAGGCTCACTCACCTGCCCAGAGATGACTTCCCCAGAGGCAGGAGTCCACTGAGCACAAGAGCCAAGAATCTGTGCCTGTAGATGCCAAAGGTTCTTCTAGAGGCACCTCCCCCAGTAACCTGGGGTATACATGTAACTGATACACCCTAACGCATGTGCCACTAGGGACTGATCTTCACAAGGGTACCACACAGGCTGGGTTAGGAAAGCTCCCAGCCTCATGCTGACACCTCCTCAGACAGGTATAGGTCGGGGCACTGGGGCTAAGGACATCAACATATACATTTATGGGACATGCAAAATGGATCAAAGACCTCAACATAAAGCCAGCCACACTGAACCTCATAGAAGAGAAAGTGGGATGTACCCTTGAACACATGGGCACAGGAGACCACTTCCTAAATATAACTCCAGCAGAACAGACACTGAGAGAAACAATTAGTAAATGGAACCTCCTGAAACTGAAAAGCTTCTATAAAGCAAAGAACACGGTCAACAAGACAAAACAACAGCCTACAGAATGGGATAAGATCTTCACTAATCCCACATCAGACAGAGGTCTGATCTCCAAAATATACAAAGAACTCAAGAAATTTGACATCAAAAGAACAAATAATCTAATAAAAAATGGAGTACAGATCTAAACAGAGAACTCACAACAGGGGAATCTAAAATGGCTGAAAGACACTTAAGGAAATGTTCAACATCCTTAGTCATCAGAGAAATGCAAATCAAAACAACTCTGAGATTCCATCTTACACGTGAAAGAATGGCCAAGATCAAAAACACTGATGACAACTTATGCTGGAGAGGTTGTGGGGAAAAGGGAACACTTCAGCATTGCTGGTGGGAATGCAAGCTGGTACAGCCCCTTTGGATGTCAGTGTGGCGATTTCTCAGAAAATTAGGAAACTTCCTCAAGACCCAGTAATAACACTTTTGTATATATATCCAAATTGTGCTACAAGGACATGTGCTCAACTATGTTCATAGCAGCATTGTTTGTCATATCCAGAACCTGGAAGCAACCTAAATGCCCCTCAATAGAAGAATGGATAAGGAAAATGTGGTACATTTACACAATGGAGTACTACAGAGCAGAAAAAATAATGACATCTTAAAATTTGCAGGCAAATGGATGGAGCTAGAAAACATCATTTTGAGTGAGGTAACCAAGACCAAGAAAAAATAAGGACACCTTAAAATTTGCAGGCAAATGGATGGAGCTAGAAAACATCATTTTGAGTGAGGTAACCCAGACCCAGAAAGACAATTATCACATGTACTCACTGATAAGTGGTTTTTAAACATAAAGCAAAGAAAACCAGCCTACAAATCACAATACCAGAGAACCTAGACAACAATGAGGACCCCCTAAGAGAGACTTACATGGATCTAATCTACATGGAAAGTAGAAAAGGACAAGATTTCCTGAGTAAATTGGGAGCATGGGGACCATGGGAGAGGGTTGCAGGGGAGGGGAGAGGAAGGGAGGGGAGCAGAGAAAAATGTAGAGCTCAATAAAATCAATAAGAAAAAAAAAACAATGTTGAATGATACCAATCTGTCTACTTTGGGAAACTTGGACTTTAAAATGTTATTTTAAATAAAAAAAATTAGGGGCCATGACTCAGCCTGCAACACTGCCCCCCAAGCCACTGTGATCTCCCTCAGAGGAAAGCTCCCCATATCCTGGTGCGTGGACACTCAGACGCTGCGGAAACCCTATTGCTGACTCAGAATGTGACAGGAGTGGGGGCTCTCACTGTGGAGGCCACCAGCCTCGCCCAGCCACACAGAGGAGCCGGGGAGCCCAGTGAGAAGTCAGACCGTGGACACATGTGCCCACGACTCGGGTCTTCTGTCCTCTCTGGGATTGCTTTGTGCCCCTCTGTGCTAAATGGCGAAGAGGAAGGTTTGAAAGTAGGCCCTCTGGAAGTGGCCTGTGCCAGCTCACTGTACCCCTAGCACTTCCTAGGGGACCCTCTGCAGTCTGGGGCCTCGCTGCTCCAGGGCAGCTCACAGAGCAGCCCTGGGGACACTGTAGGGACATCCTTTAGGATGGGCACGGTGGGTTCCCATCGGACCCTGAATTGACGAGACAGTTGTGCATCTTCCTAAGGTCAATCTCAAGACAGCAGAGAGTGTGACCTCAGAGCTGCTGAGAACAGAACCTAGAAGCCAGCCCCAGCAGTGGCCATGGCTGGCAGGGGACAAGGATTTCTAAGGCAGACGCACCCCTTCCCCCACTCCGAGTGGGGCTATGGGGTCTTCACAGGTGCACACTGCGACCTCACTGTACCTTAGCAGTAGAGAGGTGATCACTTCCGTGTTTAGTCACTGGCCACAGGAGCTGACCCCCAGCCACCTGGAGCAGTGACCTGATGGTGGCAGCAGCCAGGACATGCTTCTCTCAGAAACCTCTTGCAGCTGCCACGTAGACTCCTGCTTCCCCCACTCTCCATGCATCTTTCGCGCATGTGAGGAAAGCTGGGGTGTAGGAGGGGAGCCTGTGCCAGAGCTTGCATAGGTGAGGCTTGTTCTGGGGAGACGGGAGCAGATGGGAGCCTCTGGCCAGGGCACTCTGTCATCAGTCAATACCAGCTGACCCACCACTTAGGATACCTACTTCAGAGCAGTGACCCTGCTGCTCCCCAGCACCGGCTGGGTCCAGGGAGCCAGACCTCCAGGCTCTATGTGGGGCCCTAATGTTCTTTCTTACACTTCACAGTTTGCAGGAGAGGTCCCCGAGAACCGTGTGGAAACAGTAGTAGCCAATCTCACAGTACTGGACCGAGATCAGCCTCACTCACCCAACTGGAATGCAGTCTACCGAATCATCAGTGGGGACCCCTCGGGGCACTTCAGTGTCCGCACAGACCCTGTCACCAATGAGGGCATGGTCACCGTGGTGAAGGTGAGTGACTTTGGAGACAACCTCCACAGGGTCTCTCCTAGCTCAGGCTGGCCTCAAACTTGTGATCCTCCTGCCTCCACCTCTCACCCACCATTTTCCACTGGAAAGGAGAAACAGTAAAGTTTAGATTCTGGCCTCCGAGTCCTCGCTGGCCTTTTCTTCTGAACGAGAGTCTCCTTCATGTGAGGCCGTGCACACACCTTGTGGTACAGTGCTCGGAGAGCAGGAGGATGCGGTAAGACCCTCCCCTCTGCCTGGATTCTAGGACCCACCTCTCCAGGGTGTACTTGGGTCTCACTTTTGAGCCAAGAGTCATTGGGGAGAACGTGTCACCTTTGTGGGTATGCCCAGAACCCTAATTGAAACTTTCAGAACAAATTTCCTATTGTTTTCCACTTTACAGGTGTGTTTTATCTTACCTGCCTGTGGATTTTATTGGCCATAGTCTTTCTAGAAAGACTGATGTTTTAGGGCATCACATACCACTTGGTTCTATGTCCCGCAGGAACATGAGCCAATAAACACAGAGAGACCATTCCCTCCACAATTTTATGGAGCAGTTTGTTATAGCAAACTGGCCTGACCTCTGTCTGGCGCTTCCAGGAGGTGCTCCTGGCATTGGCAGTCACTGGTTATACTAAAGAAAGACCTTGTCACAGTGCAATACCAGCTTTGGGAGAGTGGTGGCACCTGGGGTTTAAGGGTCCCCAGGAGCCAAGACTAGGCCTGGGGAAAGCTCACTATTTCTGGCCTAAACACCCCCGTGAGACCTTTCAAGAGAGGGGTCCAGTCCAGGGACCCTATAGCCACAGGCCCTGTAAGTGCACCTGTACAGTGTCCAGCAACACAGTACAAACTGGGCAGAGATAGGGCAAGCAAGGGACCAGCCCATTCCCACGTGTACAGCTGACTTCACCAGCAATACCTGGGTCTAAGGAAGCAGAAGCACAGGCCTAGCCATGCCCCAGGACCCAGTGCCTGTTTCTAGAACCTGTGATTGTCCCAGCTGGCAGCAGGGTCTCTGTAGGTGTGACAGGGTTGAGAGTCTCTGGGTCAGCCCAGTGCAACCTCAGAGGTCTTTAAGAGAGGGAGCAGAAAAGTCAGAGAGTGTCTTAGTTGGGGTTCTGTTGCAGTGGTAAACACCATGACAGAAAGTAACTTGGGGAGGGAAGGGTATACTTCAGCTTACATGTCCCAAGCAGATCTATCACCGAGGGAAGTCAGAACAGGAACCCGGAGACAGGAGCTGATGTAGAGGCCGTGGAGGAGAGCTGCTTCCTGGCTTGTCCCCCGTAGCTTGCTCAGCCACTTTCTTACAGCACCTGCTCAGGGGTGGCCCCACCCCACCCACCGAGAGCTGGGCCCTCCCCCATGATTCACCCATCAGGAAAATGTAGCACAAGCCAGCTTAGTGGCTGCGTTTTTTTCAGTTGAGGTCTCCTAAAAGGACTCCAGCTCGTGTCAAGGTGACCTAACACCATCACAGAGAGAGAAGGGAGAGGCAGAGCCGGTGGAGGCAGGAAGCCACAGCTGGCTCTGGAGAGGTACTAGACCCCACACACCCTCTCCAGAGTGGAAACGTGAGGCGGGAGTCTCTGGAGGGAACTGGCCCTGCTGTTGAACTCTAACCCAGGCACAGACATTTTACGTCTAACCCCAGAACTGCATTCAGATTACGTTAAGTCTCCAACTGGGGACACAAAATTATTAACGAATACAAGGAAACGCTACATGAGTAAAGGGTTAAACACTGCTGCTTGGCTGGGCACTGTGAGGTTCTGAGACCTTCTCCCTACGTCTTCTGACCGACCTCAAGTTTGCAGTCTTCCTGTCTTCTGCCTCCTGAATGCAGGGTTTCAGGCGTGTAGCTGTGCCCAGCAGAAACAGTGTGGGGGTCAGGGAGACACAGGTGCTGCTCATGCCTGAGGCGGTCAGAGGACAACCTGCAGGAGTTGGTTCTCTCCTCCAGCCGTGTGGGTTCTGCCAGGCACACTCATCATCAGACGTGGCCGCAGATACCTTTTCTCACCCACCCATCTAACTCGCCCTAAAACCAAAGCCAACCTTTGGCCACCATTACTCTTGGCCCTTGGTTGTATTTGTTGAGCTTCCTGCGGCTGCAGTGACTCTCAAGACCCTCAGCACATCTGTCCCTGCAAGCCCACACAGTAATTGAGGAGTTGTTACTGAGAAGTCATGAAGTCAGGCATGGAGATACACACCTGTAATCTCAACACTTGGGAAGCCAAGGCCCATGCCCCAGAAGCCAGCCTCTGCCTCGTTAAGGCATGGGGCTGCTGGCTAGAGTTTCGTCCCAACCCTCCTCTCCTCATATTAGCCAGAACCCAGAATAAGCCAGAAACAAGAGTCTGATGTTGAGGGACAAGACTGGGCAGTGTGGATAGCCAGCCCCACGCCCACTCAGGAAGCCCCGGTTCACCTGTCCCTTCTTCCAGGCAGTGGACTACGAGCTGAATCGTGCCTTCATGCTGACCGTAATGGTGTCCAACCAGGCGCCCCTGGCCAGTGGGATCCAGATGTCTTTCCAGTCCACAGCAGGGGTGACCATCTCTGTCACTGATGTCAACGAGGCCCCCTACTTTCCCTCCAACCACAAACTGATCCGCCTGGAAGAGGGTGTGCCCACCGGCACTGCGCTCACCACTTTTTCCGCGGTGGACCCTGACCGGTTCATGCAGCAAGCTGTGAGGTGAGTCTTCAACGTGACCTGGCCTTGTCTGACCCTCAAAGTGGGGCCCAGTTCTCTGTGCTACACAAAGGAGTCCCACAATGCCCTAAGAAGCCCGAAAACCAGAAATCCCAGCAGAGAGAGGAAGGACAATGGATATCATGTCCAGACCTGAGGCACTGGCTTAGTCTAGGAGCAACCCACCCCAGGAAGTCACGAAATAGGATAACCTTGGGCATGGTAGGCACTGCCACCATGTCCAGGCTAAAAAGGGAGACAGGAGCTCTGGAGTCAGGGCAGGCCATAACTTCACTTAAGCAAGCCACTTACCTTCTCTATCCCTCAGAATACCCCCCCCCCGTAAAATGTAGATGATGAGAACACAGCCTCCTAGAGCCTTCTGGAAGCTGAGACCACCCACCACAGGGACACAGGCTCTGTTGTGGCCTGTCCTTCCCTGTGGGAGGGACACAGAGGGGCGTGAAACCTCCAGACACTCTGAGGGAACAGCAACGCCACTGTGCTATGATCCAGGATGCTGAGGCTGTGACCCTAGGATGCATGCAGGGCTGTCCGGATGAAGGGCACCGGGGCCCTCACCTTGCTTCTGGCTTCCTGCCTATAGGTACTCAAAGCTGTCTGATCCTGCCAACTGGCTGCACATCAACACATCCAATGGGCAGATCACCACGGCTGCGGTCCTGGACCGAGAGTCACTCTACACCAAGAACAATGTATACGAGGCCACCTTCCTGGCTGCTGACAATGGTGTGTCCCACTGTGACCCGTGTCCTGGGGTTATGGGCAGGGGAAGGGGTGGTGGTGAGGGGGGCCAGCGGCACCCAGAGGGAAGTCTGTGCAGGCAGCCATGAACTGGCAACTTTGTCAGTCAATGCTGCCCTCATCCTGCTCCCTTCCATCACCCAAACTTCAGTTACCCCACCTAAGAACCTGCTTACCCACTTGACCATGCTTCCACACCGTGTTCCCACGGTCCTTCATTCATGGCTAGTCATCAGGGTAGTCAGGAACCTGGGAATGCAATGGCGGGTGGCTGCCCTGGCTTCTCAGCTTTCCCACCTATATCTGAGTGATGACAACAGATCTGCCGTTCTCCACACTGTTAGCTGGCATCCTACCCAGGAAAGGCAAGAAGGTCTGTGTCCACCCTAGACCTGTGACGCTGAGTCAGAGCAGGGCTGAGAGCCCCGGGAGCAAGGGAGGGCACTGGGCAGGC
>NC_022033.1:1931519-1956433 GCF_000317375.1 Microtus ochrogaster | reverse complement strand
TTGAGGATTTCTGCCTCCTCCCCGCCACCGCCTCCCATTTCCCTCCCCCTCCCCCAATCAAGTCCCTCTCCCTCATCAGCTTGAAGAGCCATCAGGAACCCCCCCTGGTTTTCATTTCAGAAAGAGATCCCTGAATCTAATATCCTTTGTTTAGAGACTGACATGACCAGTAACAACTTGTAACCAACTCCCCTAAGTGATGACGAACATCTATGAACAACCAAAAACCACCCAGCCCACCTCTTGGTAACGTGGGCGTTGTGTCTGATTGTGTGAGACTAATCTTTAAACTGCTGTGGCATGTCAGCCACCGGCACAGCTTAGCTTAGCGCATGGCACCGCCACACCGCGCTGGAGGCTGGCTCCAGCCCGCCTTACAGACTGCAAGACTAGAAAACCACATCTGGCTACTTGTCCGGAGATTTTCTTAGCTTTCTCCAGCCCTGTTTAGATATTCGAGCCCCATGTTGTATGCCATTTGTAGACAGATTTTTCTTTGGGTGACCAGCTTACAAAAAATGACGTGGAGACTTACTATTAATTATGAGAGCTTGGTCATAGCTTAGGCTTGTTTTTAACTAGCTCTTATAATTTAATGTTAATTTTTATTCATTTACTTTCTGCCTCGTGTCTTTATTATCTCATCTTCCATAGTGCCCATCCTACTTGTTCTGCATCTCCTGGTGTTTCTGCCTTTTTCTTCCCAGTGTCCTTTCTGTCCAGAAATCCTGCCAAAGCTGTTCCCACAGCAAATGACAGCCAGAGAAACTCCAACCTAACCCGACTGGCTGCCCCCAGGTCCCACAGTCCTTGCCATCCACAAAGTTGACTGTAGAGGCACTGGAGAGATGGCTCAATGGTTAAGAGTGACTGGCTGCTCTTTCAGAGGACGCAGGTTCAATTCCCAGCACCCACATGGAAAGTCACAACCATCTGTTACTCTAGTTCCAGGAGATCCAACACCCTCTTCTGGCTCTGTGAACAATGCACAGATGTGATTCCAAGACATACATGCAGGCAACACGAACACAGAAAACAAACAAACAAAAAAAAAAACCCAAAAAAAAAATTAATTGGCCATACAGACAGACAGCCCTTGGTGAGCACCCAGCCCTTGTTCAGAGAAGAGTACCTGGTCCTTTTCAACAGCAGGTTACAAGGTGGAGAAGGAATTCCCGTCAGTGTATAGGTGTGTGTCTTGCTGGGGCCTTCACACATCTGTCTGTCCTGTCCTACAGGGATCCCCCCAGCCAGTGGCACTGGGACCCTGCAGATCTACCTCATTGACATCAACGACAATGCGCCACAGCTGCTGCCCAAGGAGGCACAGATCTGCGAGAGGCCAGGCCTCAACGCCATCAACATCACTGCAGCCGACGCCGACATGGACCCCAACATCGGCCCCTACGTCTTTGAGCTGCCCTTCATCCCCACCACAGTAAGGAAGAACTGGACCATCACCCGGCTAAACGGTGAGCCCACCCACAGAGCCCTGGCCAAGCAGAGCCGGGATCTAGGATGTGGCCCAGGATCCATCACCAAGGAGGAGTGAACCACACAGATGGGGAACAGCCCCCGCCCTCCCAGAGAGTTCACACACAAGGCTGGGGATATGGCCCTGTACACTCCCATCCCCACCACAAACCCATTCATTTCTTCCTAGTACCTGGCTGTTTTTTAGACAGAGCCTAGCTTGGACCATGCTGGCAGTCACTGTGGGTGGACTAAAAGCACCCTCTTAGGAGGTACCCCTTGCTGTTACCCCTAGGACAGGGTGACCTCATTCTCAGGTGTGGCCAGTGTGTACCTGTGAATGTGTGCATGTGTTGTGTGTACATATGAGTGCATGATGTATGTGCATGTATATGTGTATGTGTGAGAGAGATTTTCGTGCTACTCGGTGACTACCTACAGAAGTCTTCCTTGGGAAGGAGAGCCGACGATTGGCTCAGCGTTGCTGTTCCTCACTCCAGGTGACTATGCCCAGCTCAGTTTGCGCATTATGTACCTGGAGGCAGGGGTCTACGACGTCCCCATCATCGTCACGGACTCTGGAAACCCTCCCCTGTCCAACACGTCCATCATAAAAGTCAAGGTGTGCCCGTGTGATGAGAATGGTGACTGCACCACCATCGGTGCCGTGGCTGCAGCCGGCCTGGGCACGGGTGCCATCGTGGCTATCCTCATCTGCATCGTGATCCTGCTAAGTGAGTGCTGGCTTTGTGGGCTTGGGCTTCGTGGGCGCAGGCATCCTGTCCCACAGACAGCCAGGGCGGAATGAGATCCAAGCCTCTCTACAGTCACTTCACTCAGCAGTTTCCTATCTATTCCTGAAGTCCAGCAACACTGTCCACACGGGCTATGAAAGCAGGATCTCCCACCTCGTCACTCTAGCCCAGACGGAGGGCCAGCCTGCCCAAATCTGGTCCATCTTTGGACTCTGCCTCCCAAAGGCCCCTGAGCCCCCAGGCTGGCCCCCTCCTGGGCCTCCAGTATCTGCAGGCCACTCTCAAATGGACACGGTGGGAATGACAGTCCCTGTCTGTCAATATCCCAACTCCAGCCCTTGTCTTCCCGTGGCTCTCTGAACAGGATTCAGGGCTATGGGGAACAAGAAGGATGCTCAGAAATGACCCTGGGGTGCCATCTTCCCCCCTGGACAGCTGACCTGGTCCACAGTAGCACAGAGACCACAATAGCAGCCGTGACGGATGGCCAACATCCCCTCTCCCAATCACACTGAGCTAAAGGGTCTCCACCATGTATGGGAAAGGACTGAAGACCAAACATCAGGACCCCAGCTTAGACCAGAATGAACCACAATATGACCACTCCATCTCTAGGGGTCCCTCTAATGGCATCTGATTCTAAGGCCTTTCACCAGACAGTGTGGTGTCTTCCTTAGGTAGGATCAGAAACAGCCCCCGGGTGGGGCTGGGCGAGGGACGTATGTGCGCAAACATGCCCACATATGCATACAGTGCTCACAATGCAGCCCCACTTCTCGTAGCCATGGTCCTGTTGTTCGTTGTGTGGATGAAGCGGAGGGAAAAGGAACGACACACAAAGCAGCTGCTCATCGACCCTGAGGACGATGTGCGTGACAACATCCTAAAGTACGACGAGGAGGGAGGCGGCGAGGAGGACCAGGTGAGCCCCAGGTCTCAGCCTCCCTGCTACAGTCTCTCCCGAGTATGTGCTGGGACCTGGGCAGACTATGCAGGCTCTATCAGCATCCTCCTCCCTCTCCAACCACCTCCCCATTGCTGTCCTGGAGAAAACAGGCCAGAGTCTTCTGGGGACGCCAACACCCACCTCCTGGATACTCCCAGTGGGGGGCTCTCTGACCAGAGTGGGTGATCTTCACAGAGCTAGCTAGTAGCTACAAGGAGGACCCAGCCCTTTCCCATCAGCTCTAAGGGTGCAAGGTGGCAGTGCAAGGCTGCTGAGCTGCAGGCGGGAAAGGTCACCTGCCAGGAGGGAGTTCCTGGCCTTGGCAAGGCCGCTGGCAGACATAGACTCCATGGCTAGATAAGAAGTGGAGTGCGTGGAAGGGACAGGCCTGGGGGTGTGCTTAGAGACTGGTACAGTGGCACCCTCTGGGCAGGTGACAAAACTGAAAAGGTTGCCCTGCCTATTACCTCCCCGCACTCCAGTTCCCCTGACTCACTTGGCCTCCATCCCCAGGACTATGACCTCAGCCAGCTACAACAGCCGGAAGCCATGGAACATGTGCTGAGCAAGGCCCCTGGTGTGCGGCGGGTGGACGAACGGCCAGTAGGTGCCGAGCCCCAGTACCCAGTCAGGCCTGTGGTGCCCCACCCAGGCGACATCGGAGACTTCATCAATGAGGTATGAACCTTGGGAGGACCTGAGCAAGGAGTCCCCTTTCAAAGGAAATCCTACACTCAGAGCTCTACAGGGCCAGAGGCGGCCAGACCTCCTGCTGCATGGCTGAGGGTGCCTCTGAGGAGGCCTAAGGTTCCCAGTTGCTAGGGGGAATTGGGACCATTTAGGCCCCTTTGCCTGCAGTAACAGAAGGAAGACCTAGTCTCAGGAGAAACAGCAAAGCAGCAATACAGCTTTTGGACACACAGAGCCAGTGCAGCTGGGAATAGCCTTCCCACCCACACCGGAACCCTGGTACCCAAGAAAACTGACCTGCATGTCTCTCCTCAACCATCTCTGACCCATCCCCATCACAACACAAAGGTGGGAGTCCACGCACCCCACAGAGCCCTTCCTGCCTTCAGCGTTAGGCTGTATTAAAGACCTAACAAGACCTCCACACCTTAGAGAAGCTTGGTCTCTTAAAATTGAGCCAGGAAAGGCTCAGGCTGCATGTCACACCACCCCATCTCTTACAAAGGTTTTGAAAGGGAAACAAATGGCTGTCTGACAGCAGAGCTTTGGCAGGTGGTGGCTGGATCTGCAGCGGGAGATCTCTGGCTCAATTAACCAGGGAACTCGCCATCTACTTCCAGGCTGGAGCAGCTGTAGGGCAGAAAGGGATTGCGGGGAAGGGAATGAGAAGTTCCCTTTTGGGGCACGTGGTTAGCCATTGCTAGGAGTAACCAAGAAAAAATTGAGCTTCAACATGTCAGATGACCTCTTAAAGCCAGCCATCCTTAGGATCAGTAACACTGGGAGAGGAGAATCTAGAAAAACTGTTACTATACTTCTGGAAAGCAAATTACTTTTCTGTCAGGAAATGTTGTTCAACCAAACGTGTGCCTGGCTAACACCTCTGTCCACCTTCTTCTGCAGTAAAGCAAAAAGAAACAGGGAGAGCAGCTTCCCTGGGGTCCCATCTGTGACCCCGCCTAACCACTAGCAAGCAAGTGGGAATGGATGGGTTGTAGCTTTACTACCAGGTCCTCAAGACTCATTGCATTTGAAGTGGGGTCAGCAACACTTATACTTCAGCCAGTGGCAGATTCTCTTACATGATAACCCAGGTTGTCAGTCAGCAAACATCCAGAAGTTTCCTCAGAACATTCATAGGAGGAGATATCACCAAGGTCTGAAGTTACCTGAAAGCCATTTCTTAGGGTTTTTATTGCTGTGAAGAGACACCATGACCACAGTAACTCTTGTAAAGAGTTTAATTGGGGTGGCTCGTTTCAGAGGTTCAGTCCATTATCATCATGGTGGGGAGCATGGAGGCATGCAGGCAGACATGATACTGGAGGGGAAACTGAGACATAGGAAGTCAACTGAGACACTGGGTGGATCCTGAGCATAGGAAACCTCCAAGCCCGCCCCCACAGTGACACACTTCCTCTAACAAGGCCATACCTACTCCAACAAAGACACACCTCCTAATGGCGCCACTCCCTAGGAGCCTATGGGAGCCGATTACATTCAGACCACACAGCCACTGACACTCAGACAATACCATGAGCAACAAGATGTTTAGACCCTACAAAGCAGGCTCCACCAACCTCCAACCTACAGTCCACAGCCCGTTGTCAGGTCACTCAGAAGAAATTACAGAGAGTAAAGACACAGGCTATGAGAATCACAGTCTCTTCCCAGGGCAGAGGTGGGGGAAAGTGCACTTAGGAGAACAGGCAAAGCGTTCAGTACGCAATGGAGAATGAGAAAGAATGAATGAAAAATAATAAAACTCCCAACTGAAGAAGGAACGGATGGGGGGGAATAAAAAGTAAATAAAAAGATCATGAGGAGAAAAAGAATTAAGAGTGTGAAGGCTGAGGGACAGGCTCAAGGGGTAGAGTCCTGGCCTCAGAGCGAGCACAAGGCTCTAGGTTCAATCCCCAGCTCTGCAGAGAATTGAACATGGTGACTCAGTCATCTGAACGCCCTGGGCTGAATAAACTCATCATCTCCCCGACCCATACCACAACCCTAACTCTAACCCAACTCTGCCTAACCCTATACCTAACCACGTTCCAACCCTAACACTACACACGGCCCAGTCAGTACCCACCTCATTCTTTTTTTTAAGTTTTTGGTTTTTTTTTCTTTTAAATTTATTTATTATGTATACAATATTCTGTCTGTGTGTATGTCTGCAGGCCAGAAGAAGGCACCAGACCTCATTACAGATGGTTGTAAGCCACCATGTAGTTGCTGGGAATTGAACTCAGGACCTTTGGAAGAGCAGGCAATGCTCTTAAACACTGAGCCATCTCTCCAGCCCCCGCCCACCTCATTCTTGATGCTGCCAGTGGCTCTGAGCTTCCTGGCCCTACACTCCTTGCCCTTTTTTCTCAGATTTATATATTTTATTTTATGCGTATGGTACTTCCCCTGCGTATGTCTGTGCACCGTGTGTATACACAAGGTCAGAAGATGGAGCGAGTCCCCTAGAACTGGGGTTAGAGATGGTTGTGAGCTGCCGTGCAGGTACTGCACGAGCGGCAAGTGCTCTTTACCACGGAGCCATCTCTAGCCCTGTGCTCTCATGCAACACACATTGTTTGGTCCTTGGAAACACCCTGCAGACAAACATATGCAGCAATTACTGAGTACCTACTGTATGCAAGATCCTGCCCTCCTCCCACGGGCTGACAGCACACACTCCACCCTAACCCCTCATCTCTATGATCTCCAGGGACTTCGAGCTGCTGACAATGACCCCACGGCACCCCCCTATGACTCTCTGCTAGTCTTCGACTATGAGGGCAGTGGTTCTACCGCAGGCTCCGTCAGTTCCCTGAACTCCTCCAGCTCCGGGGATCAAGATTATGACTACTTGAATGACTGGGGGCCCCGGTTCAAGAAGCTGGCGGACATGTATGGGGGTGGTGAGGAGGACTAACCAACCTCACCCCTCCCGCCAACATGAGAAGGACACTCGAGGCCGAGCAGCGGGACTGAGCCAAGGCACTGGATTTGTCCTGGTGTCAGAGGCCCCCTCCCCACTGCCATCCCCCAAGTGGAACTGTGCAGTACGAACATAGGCCACCAGGCGCCCACCACCACTGCGGCATCTCAGTAGCCACGTACCGCAAAGGGAGAGCCAGAGGCACAGCCCTAACTTGAATTTCTTACAACAAAAGCACTGTTAGAATAATAAAAAAAAAAAACAAAAGTGCCTTTTGGTACACGTGACAGATTCCCTAACTCAGGAGTGACTGAAAGAGGAGACAGCCCAAGGCCCCAACTCTGCCCACCCTGCCCACAGCCCTGACCCCATCTGGTCTCCTCTGGAGGTCACACACAAGGAGTGGGAGAGAGTATGTCTTTTTTTAAAAAGTCTTTTATTAAGAAAAAAGGGGGGGATGGCTTATTTGCAAAAATAGTATGGGGTCCAGATGGCCACAGCTTTTGTCATGCCCGGTCAGTGTCTCCTGGGCCCTTTGGGCTCTCCAAGGCTGCTAAGTGAGGACCAGACTTTCCGGTGCCAAGAAGCACTGGGCTAGCCCAACCCCATCAGCAGAGACTTCTGTGTGGACTCGGCTTTCACCTGAACTCATGTCCTGCCCACCGAGATACTGTAAATAGCAGGGGTGGGTGCGATGCCGAGGGGCCACCCCAGTTGGTCCTCGCCCCTGCATTTGGCCACTGCCCTGTCCACCAGAAAGCTACTCTGGACCAGCTGTCACCCCCAGTACCACCAAATGGCTTTGGTCCAGGACAGCGTGTTGTCCAGAAGCCACAGCATCCTGCCAAACCCTGGCAATACCCTTCACGAGGGATCCCGGTGAAGGCACAGCAATCACAACGCCCCTCAACGGAACCCCCAAATGCTCTCAACACACTCCCCAGGCTGTGCAGACAACAGAGAGTAGAGCCTGTCAGACGGTGGCAGCTGCTGGGCCTCCTTGGGCCCATTTAGCCCAAGCTCCTGCCTGGTGCCAAGAACTGCTATAGATGTCAGGACCTATTCTAAGTGGCCAGTGAGAGGTTCTCTTACTGTGCCCACGTGACCACAGATGCTCTGGCTTGGACCCACGTTTCCATTGTTCTCTGGATCTGGCATTGCACTTTCCGTGGGTAGCTTGACGCAGGGCAGGCTGGGCAGGGTGACCATGTCTGTAGGACAGAGAATAGGCTACAGACAAGGACTGTGAGACATGGCAAAGCTGCCTTTTTCACCAGAGGGGAAAACAGGCCTAGGACATTCACATGTCTGGGCCTAAAGGAGCCCTGGGATGGGGCAGAAAGGCCGCACTGGAGGGGCACCCTGTGCGGTCAGCTTCTTGGCTCCCCAAGAAAGAGGCTGAGAGCACTGGTAGCTTGGTGTCTGGGTCTCCTTTGGGAGACAACAGAAGTCCCAGCATTGATGAAAAATAAGTTCCTCCCGGACCCCCAGCCTATACCTACTACTAGGGGCCAGGATGACTTTGAAAGGTCTGCGGGTACCCAGGAGATAGCATGCGCCCAGCTAAGTCATGGTTCCTCATGGCCTCTGGCTTTATACTATGGCTAGGTTCACCCCCTTCTCCAGACTGCTTTGGATGCACCAGAGTGAACTCATAGGTGCTGAACTTATGGGTATGACCCATTGGATGTCAGGGTTCTTTCCCAACCCAAACCTGTCCCCACTCTGAACTCCTAGATCTGAGCTGGTCATACGTTCAGCTGCATCCATTCTCACTGCTCCTATGGCTGCCCTAGGAGGTAGGATGGACAGGGGCCTTTGCAGCTTCCTGGGAATCATCTTCCCTACAGCCAGCCAGGCCAACAGAGCTAATGGAAGGCCAGGGGTGGGGAGGGAGCGGGGTGGGGAGATAAGCTCTCCTATGCAAATTGCTCGGGGTTGGCAGCCAGTGAGGGTAGTGCTGAGCTTGGCATGGCCACTGGTAGGACAACTATGGGTCAGGGCTGGGGGAATGAGAATTTTCTGGGTTTGATTTTGGGAAACCCAAGGACCGCGAATGCTCTATTGGAAGTGTGCATATGGTTGAGAAGTGTGCACATGACATGATGTCATGGACTCCCCTGAAGTCCCAAGGCTTTCTTGGAGCCCTGGGACAGGAGGGACCAAATCTATCAGCTCTGGAGGAATGTCTCATCTGCCTCCACTTCCCTCTGACCCCCCCCCCCCCCCCGCACAGGCCTCTGTCACTGCCAGGCCCCTGCAAGAACGTCCATGGGGTTCCCTAAGAGCCGGACAGTTTACCCCTTTCACTCAACACCCCCGATTAGCCCCTGGGGCTAGAGAAAGATAGGGTCCACGCATCCCCAGACTCATCTTGGAACTCTGTTCCAAGGCCAAGAAGTTAGCATTAGCGAAGCATACAGTCAGTGTCAAATGTTTCCCTCCCGTAGCTTGTAGATACGACGCGTCTGTGGTCAGGGCCCAGCCAAACGAGGCTGGTGGCCAGCTCTATGTAGTACGAGGATGTGGTTTAGTTCCTCTAGGGAGAAACCTGCACTGCGGAGCGGCTTGGAAGAACACCTGTGCATGATCAGCCTCGTCACACCTGACTCCCAGCCAGCAGCTTCTCTCTCTCATGTCTTTCAGCCCATCCAAAATGCTGGGCCTCCTGCCACCAAAGTGTCTGAGTAATGGCCAGTTGTCAGGCCCTCAGAGATGCATCAATCTCCCCAGAGTGAGAACATGGCCCATTGAGAGTGACACCTCTGTGCTCTCTAAGGTAAACGGGGAGGGGAAGTTCCCACTTCCACCCAAGCTGAAAGGCAAAACCAAAAACTCAAGATAGAATCGCCCTGCACAGAGAGCCAGGTACGGTACCGAGCCGGCTCTGCCCCACCAGCCGGCCGGTGGAAACCACCTCCGTATACACCTGGAACGCATCTTGCTTTTTTCTTCCTCTCCTTTTTTTCATTATGGTTTATTTTGTTGCATGTTTATTTTTGAAAATGGACAAATGTGTAGCAGCCCGCATGACTGTGGTTGTTTTGGGAAAGGTACCAGAGTATGACGTGTTCACACTGCAGCTGAGCATCGTGCGGTGAGACAGATGTTCCGACTTTTTTGTAATCGTCAACAGCACAAATATTTTGTATTGTCGTTTGTATCATTTTGTATCGAAAAAAAAAAGGAAAAAAAAAAAGGGAAAGAGTCAATGTTTCCAATGTGTTTTTAGTGCCAGGTGGTCTTGGTTCCGAAGGGAACAGGAGTTTTGCGGAATTGTCATGTCCTGGAGAGGAGTCGGGCATTAGCACGCTGCTCCAAAGGAGTAAATAAAATCCCCTTTTAAGTAGTCTGCCTCCGACTTGCTTGTGTTTTTCCATTCATTTTGGGCTCTGACAGAATTTAGGGCCATGGGCAGGACCTGAGGGCAGCTGGTGCCAGAAGTGAGACCTTGTCACACAGAGTGGCTTCTTGGATACCTGCTGTGTCAAAACTTGGGCACTGTTCTGGGCTCAGAAAAGAAGTACAACCAGGCCCACTCCTCACACATCTGAGGCCCATGTGTCCTGTGCGTATCTTAGTTGTTTAGGTTATAAATCAAATGCATAAAGTATGCTCATCAATACACACAACTTGGCAACACCACAGAAAGGCAGATGGAGATTGAGAGCAGGTTTTTTCTGTTTTATTTTTATGGGTACTGGGAATCAAACCCAATCCAGGGCCTCTCGTATGGTAGGCAAGTGCTCTACCACTGAGCCATATCCCATGCCCTAAATTTAAAATTCTCAGTCAACATGTGGCTTGCAAGAGGGAACTGGGCTAGACCTATGGCCTCCGTACCACTCTGCCTTCCTACCCTAGCACTGACTGACGGGCAGGGAAGCTGGGGCCAGCACATGGTACTCTAGTCTGCATGTGGCCTCTTTGCCTAAGCATTCCTTCCGCCAAAACCCCTTGGAGCTTTAGACAGGTCCACTTTGTAAAAATAAGAATAAAAAAGGAAAGAAAAAAGAAAACTAAGGTGTCTTTAGATGGAGCTTGCACAGGCTGGGGGACCAGGCTGAGACGATCTGGGATAAACACCAGGGTTCTGGGACCCACAGTGGACTGAAGGAGGGATTGCATGGTCCCCGGGTACTGTGGATTCATGCCACTGTCATGGGGCACAGCCAAATCTGTCCTAGAGTGCCCCACACACAGACACTTGCATGTATACATGTGTGCACATACGTGCCTGTATGTAAACATATATATGTACGTAGGTGTGTATGTAGACTGAGACTGTGTGTTGTTTTCCCCGGACACCCAGACCTGAATAATCACACAGAAACTATATTAATTGCAACATTGTTTGGCCATTAGCTTAGGCATATTCCTAGCTAGCTCTTACATATTAAATTAGCCCATTTCTAGTAGTCTGTGCATCACCACAAGGCTGTGGCCTACCAGTTAAGGTTCCAGTATCTTTCTCCTTCAGTAGCTACGTGGTATCTCTCTGATTCCACCTTCTTTCCTCCTCTATCTCTGCTTGGATTTCCTCCCTTACTATGTTCTACGCTACCATAAGCCAAAGCAGCTTCATTAACTATAATAAAACATATTCACAGCATAGAGGGGCATTCCACACCATGTGTACATACACGCGCACAAACAGGCCCCAGCCACTGCACTATTCAGTGCAACCCATCCTAGCTATTGTTGGCATCATCAGGAACCACAAACCAGAGAATCACTCACAGCTGATGCCTTAAACGGCTTCACTTTGAGTTCACCTTGCACCTGTGAGCCCTCCCGCCTCTGCCTCCCTCCTCCCAGCCTGTTTCTGGGCCCTCATTTCTCCCTCAGCTCTATTTACTGTTACTTCTTTTCCTCTGCTCTTCCTCCTTCCTGTCACTACCTTGTCCCAGGCAGGATGTGGCAGGATCCATGTCTCCAGTCAGAACTGAACACTACTGGAGTTGGAAGCGCCACTGTGCTGGGAACAGGAGACCACACATCATGTCTGTACCACAGTCCTATTATTGGGAGCAAGATGGCTGAATGCCCTGCTCTCTGCAGACGTAGGTCAGCATCAGCCAGCTTTCTACCATCTGGGGTTGTCACTCTTGGTCCCCAGAGGGCAACTTAGGGAGCCATGTCCAGGCCTTGTTCTCTGTAGCTTCCAGAGCATTCTGGCATGATGTTCTATGCATGGGATGCTTTGACCATCTTGACAGACTCCAGATCTATCCCAGAACTCTAGAAGCTGCCCTGCCTCACTGGTGGGGGCCATAGCAAGGACAGAGATAAATCCACCCATATCAGGCGCTTCTGCCAGGCCCACAGAACCAGACACAGGAGGATGGAGGCTGAGAGAGGAAGAGAAGCATATGACCTCCCTGGGGCCCTTGGTGGCCAGGCAAGGGTAGGGCCAGCAGATATTCCTGACAGCTTCCAGTTCTAAGTGACGCCCACAGGGTTCACTGGAGCCACAAGTTCAGGATCTGTTCCCACACAGCACAGAGGTGCCAGGCCTACTCTTGGAACTGGCAACTGTGAGTAGTTTCAGGAGCTTTGTTATAGCAGCACAAAGGCATCAGCACAGGGCCCAGAACACACACACATACCCTGCACTCACCAGCCTGCAGCCAGAGCGCCATGTGGATGTCACGCCAAAAGTGGGGACTCCCGTGTGCAGTCACATCCAGGAGACAAAGTTCCAACAGCATGGCCTACCTGGCACGGTCTCCTTGTTCGGCGTCATTTTCTTCCCCACCTCAAAACCAGCCAGAGAGCCAGGTGCCGGAGCCATCATCGGAGGACACCTATCCTCGTGTACCTGCTGTTTGTTCCGGCCCATGGCTGGCAGCCTCTCGGGACTCTGAGGGGGTTTTCTCCTCTCCTGCTCTCTGTCTCCATCTTTTTCCACTTAAGCACAGAGCTAAGTGGTCACTTTCTGTGTGTCCTCGGTTTGGCGTTTCTTTGCCTCAAAAGGACCTCCCCCCACAGAAATCATGCTGAAGCCTGTCTCCTGGAGACAAGCATCAGCAAGTATCCCTACCTGGAGCAAGCAAGCAAGCATGTGTCCCGGGTCTCTGGAAACAAGATGTCCTCTTGGCTATCCAAGTGACAAAACTGCCCCAAGGCCACCAGTGGCTGCATCCAGAGGTGAAGGGTATTGTGGGCTGGGTCAGGGTTTCCCAAGATAAATCTGCTTGGATGTGAGCTCATGCTGTGGTCCAAGCTTCCTGTGTGTGTGTGTCAAACCTCAGAGTCTCCCCAGCAATACAAAGAAAAGGACTGCTGTTGGGAGCAGCGAGACCCCAGATCCTGAATTTCTTCTAAACAACTTGTTTTACCCTGATCTGAGTGCCTACAGCTGTTCTGAGCACGAGACCTTCAGGAGTTCCTGATGGCAGGAGAGTGGTTTCTGGTGGGTTTGGCTGGGGCGTGGCTATCTCTATATAATCTGCCCCTGAACACAATAAAGGGGGCATTCTTGGGGCTTTGGGTACCAGCAATTGAAGGTCTGTGTGTCGGTCTGTCTCTGCGTCTGTATTCTCAACCTCCGGCCCCCTTTCCCAAAGCTAGCAAACTGGGTAATAACACACCAAGCGCAGATACGGGGGCGCGGTGCGTGGCAGACTGCAATCCTGGGCCTGATCTTGGCTGGAGGGCACCGGCCTCCAGTCCAGCAGGTTCAGCCACAGCAGCCCCCACCTGACCAGTGTGCCAGGCCCTTTGCCAGCAGTTTAATGAAGGTGAGACCCCAACCAAGATATAGACCACAGGTTCCCACAGAGGAATCACCTGTGGCCCACAGGTGCCTCTCTTTCACCCCAGGCCCCTGACATCCCAGCTTTCCCAGCTAGAGGAAAGATCCTAAGCATCTTGCAGTCTGGACCTCACCTTCCTGGGTAGCATGGGACCCTACAAAGGCAAGGACAAGACTCTGCCCTACTCCACTGCCAGGAGCAGATAGCATCACTGACGAGAGAAACACATGTAGCTTTCACTGAGAGGCTCTTGGTGAGCACAGGCCACATCAAGACCGGCAGGCATTTGTTTCAGGATGGAAACCTAAATCCCAGTTCCTACAAGTACAAGGAAATCTGAAACTCGGGGTGTCCCAGGGCTCAGGCTCACCTGCTTCTCTCTCCCATGCCATGTGGGCATGCCTCTGATTCTCACAGTGGGAACCATAACTGGCTTTGCAACTGACCAGGTTCTCTCCCTGCTGGCCCAGGTCCCCACAGCAGCTCACGCCTTCATAGCCGCTACACAACTGCACCGTGCCACATGGACCCACAGAGGCAAGGCCCTGGCTGAAGAGAAAGGCCCACCAGGACCTCAGACCCAAGCCCCTAGACCAGTCTCTCCCTGAAGATGTACCCTTCCTTTAAAAATGGCTCATTCCAGGGCAGTGGGTACTTTCCTCCGGCTCAGGAAAAGGTCACAGCCTGTGCTTGGAGAAGTTGGTATTCATGATGACATGCGTAACAACAACAACAAAAATCACTCACGCAGTTAATTATGGTGCAACTGGGAAGGGCAGGAACAATTAGCCACGTGTCTATTTTGAGAGTGCCGAGCAGCTAATGACATTTATGGCTCGGCAACTGCTCTAGCTGGGAAAGACAATGGGGGCACACTCCTACAACCAGCCTACTGGGACGCAGCCACAGGATCCCTGTCCCAGCTCCAAGGCACAGGACTTGTTGGCCTAGAGGTAGGGTCAGGGAAAATAACCTGTAAAATCCGACTCAGGCCTTTTTCTGAACACTGCAACCCTTTACTATAGCTCCTCATGTTATGAGGACCCCTGGCCATTAAACCATTTCATTGCTACCTCATGAACTGTAATTTTGCTGCTGTTATGAATCATAAATATCCAATATGCAATCCCCCATGGGCGAGGGTCGCAATCCACATATTGAAAACCACTGACCTAAGGGTTTGGCTAGGTTGTCTCAAATCTGGCCTGACAAGTTTTGGGATCACCTGGGGGACAGGCTTCTGCACGCCTGCAAGTGGTACTCTTGATTTCAGAGACCCCGTAGTGAGTGGCATCCATTCCACAGGTTCCACGGGTGGATCCGCAGTCCATCCTGGCCTGTGTAGTGGAGAAGGGGAGTGGATCAGTAGCAGGCTTCCAGTCTGCTTCCTGACTGCTCTGCCGCCTTAGTTCCTGCCACAACAGGCTGGACCTTTGAACCCTTTCTCCTTCGTTACTTCTGTCAGAGGTATTGAAAGGGGCCCGAGACAACTCCTGCCCGGCTGCCGGCTAAGTGTCAAGTGGCCTCAGGAACCCAGCTCTAGAGTTTTCTGGTGCCAACACCACCACTGCAGGACCATCTCACCTGGGCACAGACCTAAGTCTTTGGACACAGCAGGAAAAGCAAGGGAGTGAAAGCCTAGTCAACCACACTCACAGGGAGTCAGCACCCTTTCCGTAGTCAATTGCAGGCCAGGAAGGTGAGAAACAAGAGCAGAGAAGCCACAGGAATCTTACCCCACAAATTCACTGTCCCTCTCAATGTTTCAGTCTCTCAACGTTCAACACTGGAGGTGCTGTGTGTTGAACGGTGTCCCTCCCAAAGGTTATGGGGCATCTGGATTTGGAGATGGAGTCTTTGATATGGTCATCAAGCTAGCATGATGTTGCTTGGGGACCCTTGACCTAACGAGACTGGTGTTCTGACAGAAAGCTCTACAGACCCATGCCAGGAGTGCTCAAAGGGGAAGGCAGAGAGAAGGTGTTGCTCCTGCATGCCCAGGACCACCACAGAAAACCTGGAAGGCAAACCCTTACCACCTGGACCTCAGGCCTCCAGCCATCCAGTCAGGACCTGAGAATATTTTTGTGCATGGCCCCTGGTCTGTGGCCTTCATTAGGACAGCTGTAGGAGATCAGGACATCAGTGATGTCAATGAAGGTGGAGTCTTCAGGTAAGCCTACCCACCTGCCAGGAGTAGAGGCTCCAGTTACACTGACTAGGGGGCTAGGAGGCATGGCTCACTGTGACCACCAAATACACCAGAGTGACAGAAACTCCATCCCTCTCCCGTTTATACCAGGTGAGACCATCTGGTCACCTACAGCCAGGCTTACTAGGGTATCCATCTATCCTATACACCCGACCCCCACCCCATATGGTCTACAGGATAAGGCCTAAAATGCAAACAGCACAGCTCCTCTGTATCTTCTGGGTGGACAGAACGGAGAACTGGCCCTACCTCCAGCCCCCTGGGCCTGCCCTCACAGTTAAGCCCAGATTCAGTCGGACCAGAGAGCAGTCTTGAAAGCATTATCAGAGACTCTCAAAAACTGGAAAAACAGGCACAACAAATACAGATAAATTTGTTTTTAATAAAGGAGTTAATTTTCTTTCAATCCTATATAAAACAATAGCAATTAAAAACTTCATTTTTGAAAGTAAAATATTTACATATGAACAAGTAACTGTGCAAAATTTACATGAAAAAATGGAAAGACGGGATTTCCTAAAAGATAAAATGAAAGGTGTAACAGTTCTCAGGTGTTGGTAAAAAATACTGATCAGCGTTCCGCTCACACGTGCGAATTAAAGTCTAACATGAGAATCCACACGGAGAAAGCCAAAGTATTTACAGTCATAAAAGTACTATCAATAGACAATTTAATACAATAACCTCTGAAAATATAAAGAACCAATTAGTATATTTGTAATAAAAAAATAGGTACAAAGAAGGGCTTTGCTCTGGACGCCTGTAAGGTTGGCCACAGCTTGCATACAGTCTCTTAGCAAAATAATTATAGTTTACATAGCCATTTTATGTTATGTGCCAAAAATTATGTACAATTACCGACAAAATACACCAACCATTTCCAACACTTGATCCACACTGAGAAACAGTCTGTTGTTGATTCTTCTCAATTCTGATTTATTTCATCTAAGTTTTCACTCTGAGCTAAAAACACAGTGCAAGTAAAATATATTTATGCTGAAAAGGTTCTCGCTTCCTTCCACTTTACAGCTTCAAAACTGCAGCAAATAAAATGTATTTGTACAGGTGCTGCACCCCAGCCTCCACTAGCAGAAATGCAACCCTGCTTGGAGGCTGTGTCCTGGGGAATTTCGCGTAGAAGGGCGGTAAGGGACGGGGTGGGTGGGTGGGGGTGATAAATAGTCTAAAAATCAGTTTGCTTCGCCAACTGACTGCTACAACAGTAACGTGAGTGAAATGAGGTCACCGGCTGCAGACGTACACCCAGTGGGTGAGTCAGAGTGAACTGAACCAAGACGCACACAGGATGAGCAACTGCTAATTATTTGCTAAGCGCTTCCATCAGTCTTTAAATATGGCTTGTTTGGCAAGAAGGCCACTCAGTCGAGGATGAGCTTGGGTCAGCTGTCCTGTAAGAGCATCCACAGGCCTGTATTCTCTCTGCTGCAGACATGGTTCTGCCGCGCTGAAGAGCTGACTTAGAAACAGGAGTATAAAACTGCTCCACTGTAAAGGGTGGCTGTTTTTAAACAATATCCCGTTTGCTTGTTACAAAAAGGCGTAATCTGCAAATATATAAAAAAGTCCGCAGGCATCCCATCAGAAACACCGGCTGGCTCATCCTGTTACTTAAGGAATGCTTTGTAGAGCAACAGTGAATGGCTTGTCTCACGCTCGTTTTCTAAACAAAATATGAGGTCCCTGAGGTTGACCCGCGTGATTCTTTGCCGTGTGAACTGTCTGGGGGTTCCCACACCGGAGCTGCCTGGGACCGCTGCGCCTGGGCCTGAGCCCTGGTGACAAGAAAGAAGAAGACAGATGCATTAGTGGCTGTAGAACAGTTAGGAGGGAGGTGAGACTGAAGAATCCCCTAAATACCTCAGGTCCCTATTCTGAAGAAAACAGGCACAGCACAGCACCCTTCCGTCCTAGGGCTGGAGCTGAGCTGCTAGGAAAACCCTAACTAGGGCAGAGGCCCCCATTCCCCGTTCTACCACATACTCAGGATGCCACCCTCCAACGCCCCCAGAGTGAATCCTGGGGGGAGGAAAGGCAGGAGCAGGGGCTCCCTCCCAGAGGCTCTGAGAAACACAGACCCCAGTTTCTGTATCACCATAGCAATGCCCAGAGGCTCAGGTGAGGGGACCAAAGCTCACACTTGATGCCACACCTGGGACTGTGCCATCCCTGCTTGGCTGACAGAGGCACTAGGCCTGGATGCTTGGGCTGGGCGGGCTGGTGGTCAGCTGGAGAGGCCAACTGCTCAGCGGTCACGTTGGTGATCCACAGCCAGGGAAGGGGTCCCTTTGCAGACACCTAGCCCCTAGGCCACCAACTATCCAGTGAGCCGACCCCAGTTCCTTCCTGCTCAGACATGTGGGTGCACTAGGGCTGACTTTCAGCCACTAGGCAGTGGTGTCCAGCAGTTTGTTCTATCACTGCCTCCGTCTGACCCCTGCTGGGCTCAAACCATAAGATCCCAGTGGGCAGCTTTTCTCTTCTTCACAGCAGAGAACCAGGCGGGCGTCTTTCTGGCTGAACTGCTCCTGCACATCCAAGAATACGTGCTGCAGTGGCAGCATCGCTGCATCTCCACTGCGAAGCTAAAGAAACTCAAGTATCACATTCCACCCATGTGGCCACAGAGGCCCAGGCACTAGGTGGCAGTCACAGGAAGCAGGCAGGCTAGGTGAAAGCATGCCTGTATGACCTGGTCTTCATGCACATGTCAGTCAACTGAAGATACTGGAGTTTTCCTCAGGAGCTGGGAAGCCACCACTGTCCATCTTTGGTCCCAGCCGCCACCATCATCCTGGTATCCATATCCTTTTGGGTGGACAATCTCCTTGGATTTTGGTGCCAGTAACAGCCCCCAAGCAGTGTTTCGTCATGAGATTAGTGGAGCCTCTTACAGGCCACAGCAAACATGAGCAGTTGGTAAGAATGAGGAAAACAATCCATCTCCCCAAAGCCACCTCAGGTTGCAGTCGGGCAAGCAGGCCCATAAATTTCCTTCAAAGGGGGTCTTGATGATCTGGAAAGAGCTACAGGCCAGTTTCTGGGAAGAAAGCCAGTAAGAAGAAGTATCTGTAACAGGAGTAGCAAAAGGAGGGGCTGCTGAGATCGGTAGAGTCCACAGGTCCTAAAAGCCGGTTGCAAGTTGAAATCCAAAATGTCTCATTTCCAGATGTGAGTTCCACTCTCGTTGTACTTGCTATACCTGATCCAAATCGCCCTGACTATAGACCCAAGAGAGAAACTCGGGCGATGACGGTGTGGTGCCCAGGCCCACAGAGACCCTGCCTGGGCAGCAGGATGTGTCAGTGGCCAGTGTCCAAGCTGTATTTCATGCCTCTGCTTTCAGGAGCAACAGCCAACACCAAGGCTGGGATGAGGGGGAAGCACTCATATCAGGTACAATAGTTAAGAAGTGCTAAAAGTCAGAAATTGAGACAAACAGGATCAAATCGGTGCCCCAAACTTTCTGACGAGCCAATGTTGACAGTGATGAGGCTCAGACAGCTTCATGTAGTCACAACCAACCTGGGCCTCCAGCCTGGTACATCTGTTACTGCTGGACCCAATCAACCTGAGGGGTCAGCAATCAGATGACAATACAATACAAATTCTAGGGGCCTTGTGTTCTAGGGGCCTTCTTTATTAGCAATACTGTGGGATTTGGGTTATAAAATCAGAGGCACAGAACACTGGATGCTATAGCCATTTCTGAGCAAGTACAGGGCTGACCACAGCAAAGAAGAGTCAAACCCTCAGCCTCAGGACTGCGACCAGCTGACCTGAGTGAGAAGACAGTGTGGCACCCAAGCATATCCAAAACCCTCAAGGGCTATGGGAGTACACACAGGTCATCTGGCCTGGAGTTGCAGAGGCCCCTGGGGAGGCTTAGCTGAAGTACAGGGAGGGAGTGGATATATTCCTGGCCTCGGGGCTGGAAGCTTCTGTTCAGAGCCCTGTACAGGGACTGACAGAAACAAGGCATGTTCCAGCGCCACAGAAAAGCTGAAACCTTAACATAGTTAACTTCGGTTCAAAGAACTCTCTGATGTGTTTCAAGAGTAGACATGGAGACAGACAAGACGGGCGTGTACATGGGCATACACGCACCCGCGTGCGCACACGCACAGCAGCCATGCCAGGGAAACCCTCCCTGTACTGCTGTGACTACCCACCTAGCCTACCCAAGGCTATTGAAAGGACTAAATGTGTGTAATCTCAGCTATCTAACTTGCTCTATTATGGCCGGACTGCTATAGGGTTAGGGTCTGTGCAGCAAAAAGTAGTTCTGTGTCCCAAGGAAAGTGCTGGGCTCCCCACGGCTGCAGGGCTACCATACTGCAATCTGATTTTTCATCAAAGAGTCCCACTCCAGCAACAGACTGGAGTTCTGTACCCCAAACAGTGTGAGGGTTCCTCGGAAGACCCTAAAGCCATAAGATAACTGTCTCCTCATGAGCTAGACAATGGTAGGTCATCAGAGCAGCACGTAGGAGAGCAGCCTACCCGGTACCAGACGAGCCCAACTCACCTGCAAAACTTCTGAAGAACAGTAATAAACACCCCAAAATTCCCTAAGAAATGACATCACTTCTAAGAGGCTCAGCGCCAGGACCACCCCCTTCACCCACCCCAGCACAAAGCTCTAATGAAGCCCTCAGAGAAATTGCCCCCACACAGAGTCAGGGGTATTAGAAGAGAGGATCCCACCCCAGGGCATGACCACACTCCAATAAGGTTGCTCCTGACAGGTAGAGACACGCACGAGACTGGAGAACAGGAAGGAACCTAGGATATATGTCCAGGTAGTCCAAACTCAGGCAGTGAGGAAGGATCCCTTGTAAGGCTTTATAGGTCCTCAGATGGCAAAACAGAACCTTCCACACATGAAGGGAAGGGGAAGAAACAGGGAAAGTTCAGGGTCTGCAAAAAGGTTCTCAGAGTCAGCAGACACTGACATGGCACAGGCTAGACAGAGTTCCCAATACTGCCAGGAGAGGGTGCCATCACCCCACGAGTAACGTAACACCAGGGGCCGTATGTGGGACATACAGCACAGTCACAGACCAGCTTCTGGTCAAGCTGAGGAGATCAAGGGCAGCACCGTGCCTACGAGCAATGAGTAACAGGCCCCAGAGGCTCAGAAATCAGAAGCACCCATCTCACAGAGAGGAGAGACAAAAATCACCTCAGGAAGGAGAGACCAACATGAACACAATAAAGAATGCTAAGCAAGTCCAGGAAAAGGAGAAAGAAAATCAGAAAAGAGAAGGAAAAAAAGAGTGGCAAGGGTCAGAAAAGCAGTCAAAGAAAGTGCTGGCACTATATAAGCAGAAAGATCAAGGCTTGCAGCACAGTGAGGGCCCCAGAGCAAGAGCACCATGGCACCTGTCAGCAGCAGCAAGAAGCACAGCTGAGTTGGAGAGGCTGGCTTCATGACACACAGAAAAACTATGCCAAGACAGAGGTTTAGTTAGCCTCTAGCTAAGTAGGGAACAGCTACCAGGAGGCCAATCTCACAGGACAAGGGAGAAAGGGAGGCAGAAAGTGTGAAGAGAAGATACCATTGCATCAAAGAAACAGCTATGGGACCAGGAACATTTAAACTGTTCAAGGACAAAAACAACCACAAGAACACAAACATAAACCTGCCTTACCATCAATAACCTTCACAAAGAAGACAAGTGTAAACATGAACCCTGGCTATCCCAACACGTGGGTGGTGAAGGATCATGAACTCAAGGTCAGCCTGGACCAGAGCCAAGTGGCTAAATCCAAAAACTGTAAAGAAATCAGGAACAGTGGCACATGTCTTTAATCCCAGCATTCAGGAGACAGAGACAGGTAATCTGTGTGAGTTTGAGGCCAGCCCGGTCTACGTGGTGATTAACAGGACAGCCAGAGCTACACAGTGAGACCACCACAATAATAATAAAGATAAAAGAAAAAATTAAAAATGTACGTGTGGGGGAGCTGGAGAGATGGCTCAGAGGTTAAGAGCACTGACTGCTCTTCCTAGAGGTTCTGAGTTCAATTCCCAGCAACCACATGGTGGCTCACAACCACCTGTAATGAGATCTGGTGCCCTCTTCTGGCCCGCAGGCATACATGCATTCAGAACACTGTATACATAATTAATAAATAAATCTTTAAAAAAAAAATGTTCGTGTGGTGGTTTGCATGAAAATGTGCCCCATAGGCCCATAGAGAGAGACACTATAGGGGGTGTGGCCTTGTTGGAAGTGTGTCACTGAGAATGGACTTGGAGGTTTCAGGTTGAATCCCAATATGTGTCTCTGGGTTTTTATTAATCACGCCTCAGGTCAAGTGGCACCACAATGGTTCAGTCCCTCTTCAGGATTAAGGACAGAGTCCATTAAGACTCATCTTAAAATAGTGAAAAGCCACATACAGAGGTATTGTTTTGTGCTGTGCTGTGGTGTTAGTGTTAGTTTGGAAGAACTGGCCCACCTCTACACAGAACCTTAACTGAGTGGCTGCTGAAACAAGAATCCAGCCCACACTCTTCAGGGAAAACCACGGACCCTCCTCATATCTGAACCAGGACGCCCAGCACTCAGGCAACAGTCTTGACATGCAGTGAAACAGGGAAGTGGTCCACACTGAGAGAGAGCAGTGAGGAGAAACTGAGGCTGGGAGGGAAGCTTCAATACGCACGTTCAAAGACTTAGGAGGGATGCAGCCATTATCCAGACTTCCACATCTGCCACACAACGAGATAGGAACTTTCAAAGAACCAACACATCAATGGGTCTCAACCTTTCTTTTTTTTTTTAAATATTTATTTATTTATTATATATACAATATTCTGTCTGTATGCCTGCAGGCAAGAAGAGGGCACCAGATCTCATTACAGATGGTTGTGAGCCACCATGTGGTTGCTGGGAAGTGAACTCAGGACCTTTGGAAGAGCAGGCAATGCTCTTAACCTCTGAGCCATCTCTCCAGCCCAGGTCTCAACCTTTCTAATACAACAACTCTTTAATACAGTTCCTCATGCTGTGGTGACCACCCCACCATAAAGTCCTTTCCTTGCTGCTTCATAACATGAACTGTAATGTGAATGCCTGTTTTCTGATGGTCTTTTGGGGTTGCAGCACACAGGATGAGAACTGCTATATGTGCTGAACTAAGTTACATTGGTAAATGAGAACTTCACTGGAAATTAACAACCAACACGGGCTGGCAGAATCCCCATCAGGTCAAGGAACATGACCCAATCTGAAGGGCAAGAAGAAAAGGAACAAAGGCCATACCAGAGTGTAGTGCATGTGTAAAGGAACAAAGGCCATACCAGAGTGTAGTGCGTGTGTAACAGGAGCAGAGATGCATCAAAGAAACAACGGCCCAGGTGTGCCAAACGCACTCTTAAAGCGGAGATCCACATGTGGATCTGAGCAGCTCAACAAATGGAATGGGCTGAACGCCCAGACTTAAACTAACAAAGAAAACCTCGTAGAGAAAGGTCCAGAGTCACAGCAGTCTTCAGGTAAACTGACACAACACCCACTAGCACCTAGAGCTTTGCAGCCAGTGACTGGCTCACAGGTGAGCATGAAGTAAACACCAGCAGACAGGTGGGCCAGAAGAGCACACCAGCCCAGCCAGCCTCCAATCCCCCAGGACTAGTGATGCAGACCCTGGATCCTTCATAGGAGAAAGGACAGCAGTGAGGACAACCAAGAATAGATACCAAGATAGAGGGAGGCTACTACTCTTCCTAAATTCAAATGACAATAGTTTAATGGAAAATTAGGGTGAAAGCTAAGACACTCCACCTTTGGGCTCAGGAAAACAGGTGACACCTTCTCTAAGTCACATGAACTGCAGGTCACCTCACACTGGTCTGAGTTCTGCCCCATGCTTTTCAGAAGTTGGTCTGAACCTCATCAGAGACAACATGTGAACACGTGTTTTAGCTCATGTGACTTGCAAAAATAAGGTGACTTGAATGTCAGGTTTCTATAATGCAAAACAAAGACCAGGAGCTCTGCTGGCTACCAAGGAGGGGACTCTAAAGCACCCTCCCAGGCCCTCAGCCCTCAGCCCCATGTTCCTCCTGCTGTACCTCTGCTCCCGATCCAGACCCGGTACAGTCCACTTTCCTCTTCTTCCGGGGCCCGATCGCTGCTAACGCAGTGAGGTTGGCATCTCGCTGTCGCATCTGTGCCAGCTCCTGTTGCTGCATCTTCATGTTAGGAAGGAAACAAGAACTATTGTTGCTTCAGAGTTCTTAATACAGATCAGCAACAGTTATCAAGAACTTTCTCAAGTTTCCTAAGTCACAACTTCTTTAAAGTTTAGGTTTTTCAAACTAAGAACATGTCTGTAACCAAAAATATTAAGACTTTTTAAAAACAGCAGCTTACCTGGAAATGCTCAGAAAATGAGAAGAACAAGTTGAAGGGGCCTAACCCTCACTTCTAGAGAAGTCACCATGAAATCTCCAGCCAGTGCCAACTGCACAGGAAAAGCCTGTGATGGCACCAGTCACCTGAGAGCAACAAACGCCCTTAACTACTCTCTTTCTTGCTGCACGGGCACTGAAGAATCCGTAGCTGAGAAGCTCACCTCTTTTGCTTTCTGCTTCAACCTTAACTGCTCTGGGTCTTCCTGTCTGGATCGAGACTGTGTGAGAGAGAGGAAAGGAAGAGTCATGCCTTCCATAAGCAACACTGAAGCGATACTACCATAGTCACCCAACAATAGCATCTAGTCAGAGTTCCTGATAATTTTATAAATGTTTATATCCAAAAGATGAAAATTTAAGTTACACACCATGAAAAACAGTCATCATTGTAGTGGTATTTCGTTTGTATTTCAATTAATAAAGTTTGCCTGAGGATCAGAAAAGTAAAACAGTCCCACTGGTCATCAGCCTTACACACCAGGCAGTGGTGACACACACCTTTAATCCCAGTAGCCACACTAGTTGCCATAGAAACTAGGCAGTGCATGCCTTTAATCCCAGCATTAGAGAGGAATATAAAACAGGAGGAGACAGCTCACAGTCTCATTCTCAGATTCCTGGAGGCAGGACCACCATTTCAGACTAAAGTAGAGGTGAGAGCCAGTGGCTGCTGTTTTGCTTTTCTGGTGGGTTTTTTTTTTTTTT
>NC_022033.1:1927683-1931419 GCF_000317375.1 Microtus ochrogaster | reverse complement strand
TAGCTCTGTAGACCAGGCTGGTCTCGAACTCACAGAGATCCGCCTGCCTCTGCCTCCCGAGTGCTGGGATTAAAGGCATGCGCCACCACCGCCCGGGTCTGGTGGTTTTTATTAATCTGGATTCACATAACTACCATCCAGATATGACGACACTGACTCTTAGGCACATGGCTACCAGTCTGTCATAGGCCTCTGACTCAGTATGGTCTGAGAAGAGAGCTAGGACAGGGCTTCCTGAGACCCTGGGCTCAGGGCTAGAGAAGCAGCATTCAGCTGTCACCCCTGCCACTGCTCAAAAGCTTAACACTGTGATTCGTATCTCTAGGTGACTCTAATAACGGAGGAACGAGGTTCCCACACTCAGCTCGGAATGCTCTAGACTGAAGAGCAATGTGATCCCACACCACAGTCTACAACATTGGGGAGGTAAAGTATTAGAAATATCTTAAGAAAGCCCACACCATCCGGCATGGTGGTGGGCACCTTTAATCCCAGCACTCAAGAGGCAGAGGCAAGAGGATCTCATGAGTTTGAGGCTAGCCTGGTCTACATCGTGAGTTCCAGGTCAGCCAAGGCTATATAGGAGGGAGAGAGGAAAGGAGGGAGGAAGGGAGGGAAAAGGAAGTCCACATCTGTCAAATCAAATCCCCACCTTCGAGTGCAGTCTCCAACACTGAAGCACACACACCAAGGGAGCCAGGCTTCCCTCAACCTATGCAGTCACAACACCCACTCCTCCACACCAGTCGGGAACCCAATGTGCTGCAAGCCTGAGCCCCAGACCTGGGAGGAGGGTTTAACTTACCTTTGCTGCCCGCATCAAGATCTCCCTCTCCTGCTCATCTTTCCTCTGCTTTTCAATCTGATCAAGCTGTTCAAAAAATTTGAGCTGAGCCCGAACATCACTTGCTTGCTCGTATCTGTCATCATCCTACAAAAAAAAAAAAAAATAGCAAAAACACTGCTCACGATGAACTTGGAACCCCGATAATCATGAACATGCTCGGTACAGCTGGACCCTCTACACACAGCTCCATGGTGGTGGCTGTGCACAGCTCACTGCTCCAGGCCATGCTCTCACAAGGAGGGGGAAGTCTCATCAAATTACCAGGAGTCTGACAGGTTTCCAATTGATAAACTTTGATAATTTTTAAGGAACATTTAAGTCCTTCTATGTAGAAGTATTATTTCTGTTTATGTTTTGTTTGTTTAAGTTTCCCGACACAAGTATTTCTCTGAGTAGCCTTGGCTGTCCTGGAACTTGCTCTGTAGCCCAGGCTGGCCTCAAACTCACAGAGATCCACCTGCCTCTGTCTCTCAAGAACTGGGATTAAAGGCGTGTGCCACCACACCCAGCTTGTTCTTAAAGCTGACAATTGGCCATAAACTGCCCTGAAGACACAAGCAGTGACTCCAACGACATCTGTGCAACTGCTCAAGACATATTTTGCCTGAAAATTCACTTTATAAACATAGGGCCACGGTTGGCTGAGAGCCTGCAGGTTTAGCTCATGCCTCGAGAAGGGACAGCAGCAGGTGGATGGAATAAGAGTAGAAGACTCCACAGCTGTCCTAGCTGAGAGGCTCATCTTCCAAAGCAGGATCCCTGCAGAGCAAATACGTGTGCCTGTGGCTCAGAGGATGAGCACAGGAACAGCCAGGACTCCAAGGCTACCACACAGCCCTAGGTCAGGACCTGAGAGCATGGACATTCTCCCCAGGAAAATAGCCCCATTACCTTATAAGAGAAGTTTTTCTGCTGAGCTGTTTCAGATATTTTTTCTACAAGATTCTGCAGCCTTTGCTGTGTGGCATGAGACACATAACTCACTACATCTGGATGGAGTTCCGTGATGCCGTGCTTTTTACCTGCAGGCCATGCAGAAAAAGAGCACTTTATGGTACTTACCACACTGGCTTTGCTCATCCACTACTTACTGCTTTGTACAATCAAGGGCAACCTAAGCAGTCACTGCCCACCCTTCCACTACCTGCCAACCACCAGAGCAGCTATCAAGGGGTGAGCCCAAACCAAGACAGAGGGCACGCTCACCTACAGCCCCCGCAACCCAGGGGAGCTACTGCAGAAGGGCTGTGCTGAGTCTCGTCAGGGTCACGGAGCACATCAGACACAGATCTGGACATGGAGCACCCTAGTGGCATCATCAGGAGCAAACATACCTATTTCCAGTATCCTCCTCTGCAAAGGTGCGGGGAGGAGGAAGGTGTCGTCTTTACAGGACCGAGTCAGTGTCCCCACCAACTCGGAGTTTGTGGCCAATATTCTTGCACTTTCTTCAGACAGGTTCACCCCAGCCATTGATGCAACATCGTTGATGTCATCGTCATCCCTGGAGAGGAGAGGAGCAGAGGTTATGTTGTACGAGGAAATCACAGCTCCTTAAGGTGATTCCAACTCAGTGGCAGCAGGAGGGTGGCAAGGAACCAGTCAGCTGACCTGTTCTCCATTCCTGCGGAGGGCATGAAGCCTCCACTGCTGCACTCATGTTGGAAACACACACTGACAGAGACATGCAGTCAGAACCAAGCAGAAACAACAGTTCTGAGGCTACCAGTGCCACGAACCAGTAGGGAAGACCTAACAGTGAGTGGACAGCACGCCTTCCCATGCTCTCCCTGAAGTACACAGGGCGTCAGTCCTTACCGAAAGGAGCCTCCCCCTGGCTCCTTGAGCTTGTTCTTCTGTGCAGCAGCTGCTTGTGCAGAAACAGTAGAAAGGGCTTTGGTTCCAGGTAACACGGTGGGTTTCACCACAGGGACTGCAAAGCCAAAGACACAGTGGAGATCAGAGACTGCTACCAGAGGCCTGACTCTGCTGGCTTTACAAGCCCCAAGGAGAAACTGACATCTTGCTTATCACAGCAACACTCTCAAAACTCCGCACCAGTGGCTCTGAACTGCAGACACGGTTAAGCCGCAGGGTTGGACTGCTCAGTGGTTGCACACTTTTACTGCTCTTCAGGACCCAATCTCAGCTCCCAGCACCCATATTAAACAGTTCACAACACCTGTGACTACAGCTCCAGGGGATCTGATGTCCTCTTCTGAACTCTGTGCGCACCTGTACACACCTGTAACACACTGTATGTACCTGTATGCACCTATACACACCTGTATACACCGCACACACACTGTACACACACTCTACACACTTGTACACATACTCTAGGCACTGCACACACCTGTACACACATTGTGCAAACACTGTACATACTGCACACACACGGCACACTGTATATACCTGTGTATACACTGTATGCACCTGCACACACTGTACGTACCTGTGTACACATGGCACGCACCTGTACACAGTATACATTGTACACACTTATACACATACTGTAGGCACTGCACACACCTCTACACACACTGTACACACTGTGCACTGTACACACTGCACACACAGCGTACACTATATACACCTGTATACACACTGCACACGCCTGTACACACTGTGCAAACCTGTACACACACTGTATGCACCTGTACGTACCTGTGCACACACTGTACACACCTGCACACACACTGTATGCACCTGCACACACCTGTGCACACACTGTACAAACACTGTACGCACCTGCACACACACTGTATGCACCTGTGCATACTGTACAAACACTGTACGCACCTGTACACATACTGTATGCACCTGCACACACTGTACGCACCTGCACACACACTGTATGCACCTGTGCACACTGTACAAACACTGTAC
>NC_022033.1:1926185-1927462 GCF_000317375.1 Microtus ochrogaster | reverse complement strand
GCACCTGCACACACACTGTATGCACCTGTGCACACTGTACAAACACTGTACGCACCTGTGCACACACTGTAGGCACATGCACACACACTGTATGCACCTGCACACACTGTACGCACCTGCACACACTGTATGCACCTGTGCACACACTGTACAAACACTGTACGCACCTGCACACACTGCACTGTACGCACCTGTACGCACACTGTATGCACCTGCACACTGTGCACACCCTGTACAAACACTGTACACTCCTGTGCACACTGTACGCACCTGCACACACTGCACACACACACAGTCACAACTGTTCAAAGTGCAGAGAATAAGAGACTGTAGCACCACACCCCCTCCGTTCAAGGTTCAGGGAGCATCATAGGAGGGGTGGAAAGACTGCAGGAATGAGAGACTGTGGAAGACTGCCAGGAAACAGTGTTTTCTAGACATGACAGGACCCTTGCACATATAAACTCCAAGCAGCTATGGCTACATATACAACACTTGCTAAGATCAAGCAGCATGGAGGGAGGGAGAGGTGGCTCAATGGTTAAGAGCCCTTCTTCTTCCAGAGGCCTAGGTTCGATTCCTAGCACCCACAAAGTGGCTGACAACAGCTTCAGGGGATCCAACACCCTCTTCTGGCCTTCAAGGACACGGGACACACACACAGTACACAGACACACACAAAGACAAAACAACCATACACACGAAACAAGAATAATAATGTTGTGTGATTTTTGTTTTTTGTTTTGTTTTGGCTTTTGGTTTTTCAAGTCAGGATTTCGCTACAGCTTTGGAGCCTGTCCTGGAACTAGCTCTTGCAGACCAGGCTGGCCCTCAACTCATAGAGATCCGCCTGCCTCTGCCTCCTGAGTGCTGAGACTAAAGGCAAGCACCATCACTGCTAGGCTCCCTCAACTCTTAAGTACAGGAGCGATTTCTGGCAGAGACGAACAGTAGGCAGACTGTTCAACTAGGAGACTGAAGCAGAATTACTGGAGCCCAGGAGTTCACAGGGTCAGGGAAAATCAGTGAGGCTGCCTTAGGGACACGCAAGTGTAAGGGTACAATCTAAAGGTCTAAGGGGGGGCGTGTAGCGTTATAATCTAAAGGTCTAAGGGGGGGGCGTGTAGCGTTGTAATCTAAAGGTCTAAGGGGGGCGTGTGCCATTATAATCTAAAGGTCTATGGGGGGCATGTACCGTTATAATCTAAAGGTCTATGGGGGGTGTGTACCGTTATAATCTAAAGGTCTAAGGGGGGCATGTACCGTTATAATCTAAA
>NC_022033.1:1899965-1926085 GCF_000317375.1 Microtus ochrogaster | reverse complement strand
CATGTACCGTTATAATCTAAAGGTCTATGGGGGGTGTGTACCGTTATAATCTAAAGGTCTAAGGGGGGCATGTACCGTTATAATCTAAAGGTCTAATGGGGGTTCTGTATCATTCTAATCTAAAGGTCTAAGGGGGAGCATGTACCGTTATAAGCTAAAGGCCTGGGAGGGGGGGCGTATACTGTTATAATCTAAAGGCCTAAATACAGTGGAAAGGAACTGATAGAGAATTATACTTCGGAAGGAACTTTATTGGGAGGAGCCATGGTCAGGCCTTAGAAGAGGCAGAGCAACTCCAAAGGAAGCTTAATGGGGCCTGGAAGGGAGAGAAGAAACCACAGGACAAAGCAGGTTTCTGAGTGGGAACAATGCTTCTACCACACGACCTAGACTAGCCTATGTGCCATGAGGGGGCACTGGGGGTCCTGCAGCTTCAGAGGGAGGTGCTACAAGGCTACTGCACAGCATACTTTCTGTCAACTCTAGGACAGAGGGGGTGGGACAGAGGAGGGAAGGCTGGGGTGGTGAGAGCACGCAGACCACTAGCACAGGTGTGAGAGGGCGTGAGAGCTGCAGGCGCCGTGGCCTGATTGCTAGGAAAGGGAGAAAAACAGCCAAGTCTGTGACCTCACAGATACTAACAGGGGCAATCATATGTAATTCAGGTTAATTTAAAAACCACATTGACAAGGGCAGTGGTTGCATAACCTCATAAATGTCACTGAGTGGTGTGCATAAAATCATTTTTTAAATGTTGAGTTGTCTGTTACATGAATTTTATCACAATGATTAAATGAAATCAAATACTATCCCACAACTGGCCATTTCCGAGACTAGTCAGCCCTGGGTGGAAGCAGCCGGTCCTGGGTGGCAGCAGCAGGGGTCTCACCTGGCTGCAGCTGGTTCAGTTGGATCTGCTGTGGTGTGGTGAGCATGATCCGGTTGTGAGGCTGCCGCAATGCGACCATGGGTGTCTGCGTCAAGGTCACCTGCGGGGGCCGGATCAAGGCTCCAGGCTTCGGGGGCTGCTGGATCACCTGGGGCACAGTCACATAGTGCATGAGCACACACACACACACACCCAGAGGCCACCACACTGACTCATGAAGCCAGCTATTTGCTTCATCAGCCCTGCCCCAACCTTGCCCTGTCAGAAGCTCCAGGAAAGTTGGATATACATCTCATTCCAGATCTAAAAGCCCGGTTCAACAGCCCTATAATAACTCTCTACACACAGCTTCGAAAGACTGAGATGAAGGCTCCAGCAGAGCAAGGATATGGAGCACATGACACTTAGGACCTGCCCCGGATCCTGGAGGGCAGCAGCAAAGCAAGACTACTGAGCTCAGACCCCGTCCTGGTGGCCACACTCAAGTGACTTATTTACATTTTAAATTTTCTGTAGGACCAGGTGATTTTTCATAGGCATGAAGATGAGTCTCCAAGTCCTGCCCTAAACTTGGTCCTCTGGCAACACAGCCTATCCCCCTCATCATTCTCTGAACCATGCTTAGACCTAAGGGCTGGCTCAGCTCTGCCATCCTGCCATATTGTGCAAGGCTTACAACAGGCACTGGCTGTGCTCTGGGCATGGCTCACAGGAAGCCACTGAGAGCATGACCATAAATCTGTGCTAGGAACTTTCCAGTAAAAATTATAGTTTTTGTAAAGGACACTTTTTGTGTGGCTGATGGTGTAACAGAAAAGTACGGTGTCTGCATAGGAATCTGAAGCCCTTCTAGATTTGAACCCCAACTCTGCTTTTTTTTTTTTTTTTTAAAAAAAAAGGTAGAGGGTGTATTTTTGGTGGAACAGGACCTTGCAAGGGACTGAGGCTGAGGCCTGCCCCAGAGCTGTTTCTGCAACAAAACATGGCTCTCACAGCTCAGGACAAGCCCAGGGCAGTTCAGGCTGGGTTTCCACTGAGAAGACAGACACTAACTGCAAACACAGGAAAAGCCCACTTCTACAGGCTTGCACAAAGCTGACCTACTGTACACACACAGGCACAAGCAGAGTTTGGGGTGGATCAGGACATCACAGAGCAATGGCCAGGTTACTGAGCACACCACTGCTCTGCTCACATCTCTGAAAAAGAACAGCACTGCTCTAGCTTCATTTCCAATGCTGCAACCAAACACCTGACCAGAGCAACTGATAGAGAAAGATTTATTTGGCTTACAGTTCCAGGTCACAGTCTACCACTGCAGGGAAGTCAAAAAGGCAGAAACAGAGACAACTAGTCACACCACATTCATAGTCAAGAGAGAAAAAAAATAGTGTGTTGCCTGACCACTCCCTTCTGTTCAGCTGGTTTTCTTCACTAGGAAGCAGTGATACCCACATTCAGGGTGGATCTTCCCGTATCAACCAAAAATCAAAACAACCCCCATAAAGATGCCTCGAGGCCATTCTGATCTAGATAACCCTCATTAAGAACTCTCTTCCCAGATAAGATTCTAGGCTGTACCAATCTGACAGTTACAGCCAACACCACAGAAAGGACGGGTCTGCTGGAGCCCTGACACTCAAGGACAGAGGCCAGCCCTCAGAGGAGAGTGAATCCTCCCAGAACTGCCGGCTAGGTAAATCAATGTGCTGACTGCTCAGTAGCACAGCTCCCTACTTAAACTATGTGAAAGCAAAGGACACAGTAATCCCTGTCCCAGTGAGAAACCCTACTCGTGTGGGGCCTTGAGCCTGCTGCCCACAGTGTCTTCCTCACTAATAAGAGAGAGAAGACAAGGCACGAGCTAGCAGAGGGAGGAACCAGCACCATGAGGAGTCCGGCCTCCTCAGCACCCCCCATACAGCACTGCACCCCCAGCCACTGCTCATGGTTAAGCTGCATTCGTACAATCACAAGCCCCTTCCTCCACCACCACCCAGAGCTGGAAACTAAACCTAAGACCCCATAAATAAATGCTCTACAACATTACACAACGTAGCCAGCCCCCTTCTGAACTTCACCTTTCTAGATGTGGTGAGCCTGTGCTGTTCGTGGCAGGAGTACACTCTGAATGCAATCACAGCAAAAAGTCGTCCTGCCCCGTCAAAAAATCCAAAGCAGACAAAGCCATACCCACCTGCCAGCAGCCCTCAGATCCCCAAACATCGTCCAGACTACAATACTCCCACCAGCAGGCTCTACCCCAAAGGCAAAGGCCTGACCGACCCTCCTCCAACCCCAATCCCAATGGTTTGAACATCTGGGCATCACTCAAAGTCCAGAGAGCATCCTCCTAAGAGGCTCACTAAGCACATTGCACTCCTGTACAGGAACCCCAACAACATGGTGAGGAGCCTGACAGTAAGTGAGCCAACAAGTGCACATCATTCTCCGTAAAGTATAATACAAAGTTGTGGTCTCAACCTCCAGCTCACATTTCAGTTACTTAAGAGAACAACCGCACGCCTTTCCAGCAGGAGCTTCCTTGCCTGCTCTTTCCAGAAAGAGGCTCCGAGCCAGGGCTGCTGAGTTAAGTGGCATGGCGGCTGGCAAGAGCACCATGCCAGGCTCGCGCCTTCATACCAGTGGTGTGGGCGGTGCCTGCTTGCCAACGCCAACCTGTGTGGGCTGCGTGAGGCTGATGACTGGGGGCTGGAGGGCGCTGGTCACCGAGGCGGCCGTTTTCCCAGCTGTGCGCTGCACCGAGCTGCTCAGCACCACAGCCGTGAGTGCAGTCGTGGCCTGTGAGGCAGGTGGTTGCTGCTGCTGGCTCTGCTGGATGAAGGCCGCAGAGTCTGGGGTCAGCTGTCTCAAGGCAGGTAAGCTCCTCTGAGGACAGACAGACATGTGGGGTTAGGCACAGCTGGAGCACAAGTGCTTCTACTGTTGTAAAAGCATAAACCTTCAAAAAAGTCTTTGGCTAATACTTCTATAAGCATTCTATAGACAGTGTCAAGTACTAATCCCTGACTGTCACTCAACTCCAACCACACTTACTGAACAGGATTTTCTTAACAAAATCTGACTAAAATGAATTTCAGAACAAAATGCATCTCCAAAGAGGCACTAATAATGTCAGGGTTCCCAAGCTTACTCTGTAAGTAAACCCATCCCCCAAGAAGCTCTGGTCCTACACCAGAGTGTGCCAGAGCTGCAACTGGGGGCTCAGCTTCAAGAAAGCCTGTTCTGAACAGAAAACCTCACATGCTGTTCCAGCCAACTCAGGTGGCATGTGACACCCTACCCAACTGCACTACACTGCTGTAGCATAAGCTGTTACTTACCTTCAGGAAAGGCACAAGGTAAGGTTGAGGTGAAGAGTTCAGTTCTCGATATAACCTGCTAGTGAAATCTTCTGCTTCTATTTTCCCATCCTGCAAAATAAACCACGTTGGCACGGCTGTGACACATCTTCACACAATTTCATGGCACACACCCTAAACCACAGCATCACACTGCTCTGGCCCTTCTGACAACAGACCATGTGTCTGTGTGTTGCTGCTCAGTGTACAGATGCACACCCCTAGGTGTACTCATGTCTGGCGTCCCCTTGGACCCTGAGCAGCAGCTGGTGAACATGAGTCTAGCTGGTCAGTTACTGATTCACATCTCTCTCCACCCTCCCACAGGTTTCTCACTCAATACATTTTCACTTTGGGATACCAGGCACCTACCCGGTGCTGGGCATTTTGTTAGGAAACAAACAAGTTGTGGACAGAGTGCCAAAGGCAACACTTTAGCCCAGCCTCGTCAGGGAGTAGAGCACCTGTCAAAGAGACTGGCACCCATGCAGCACCAAAGGGGAAGCCTTAGAGTCCACAAGCAAGGTACACGTGGTTGTGTTAGACATCTGGAAACTCAGTGTGAAGGCTGGAAAACCCCATAAGACAGATGAGAACTGGACTAGCTTTCTGCGTGGACTAGACACCTGAAGTGGGGCAGAGTCCATGCTACTATGCAGAGGGGCACCACCGACTACTGTAACGTCCGTCCAGGGCTTAAAAAACCTGGGGAAGACAGTCGCAGGCAGAGATATAACAGTATTTCAATTGTATTTTAATAAATAAAGCTTGCCTGAAGATCAGAGAGTAAAACAACTAGCTACTGGCTCTTATCTCTACCTCAGTATGAAATGGTGATCCTGTTCCAGGAGTCCTCAGAATGAGACTGTGTCTGAGAGATGTCTCCTCCTGTCTTATATTCCTCTCTAGGGCTGGGATTAAAGGTGTGCACCACTACCGCCCAGTTTCTATGGCAAACTAGTGTGGCTACTGGGATTAAATGTGTGTATTACCAATGCCTGGTCTGTAAGGCTGATCAGTGGGGCTGTTTTACTCTCTGATCCTCAGACAAGCTTTACTTATTAAAATATAAATGAAATATCACTACATTTCCCCTTTTGGTCTAAAATTTAAAAAGGCTATAACTAATACAAGAAAACTATATATAATAAGTACAATATATACAGGCAATAAGTACATCAACAATGTCTAGTCCATTTGCATTAACAAATTCTGAGAAAATACTTCATATTTATCCTATCTTGGTGAGTCCAGAGTCCTATACCTAATTCACTATCCTAACTTGCTTTCTGCATCTGATAAATTATAACTATCTAATCTTCAACTCTCTCAGAGACCCAAGAGGGAAATAATATTAACTGAGTAAGCAGGATGTGCAAGAAAGCGAGTTCTAAAAAATGTGAGAAATGACAGCTGGCTGCCTGGACAGTCACCCAAAGTTCCTGCAATGCTGGGGCATCTATCTTCAGCCTACTGGCCTTGCACAACCAACAGACTTTCCTGTGAAGTAGGATACTCTGTAGGGCTGCCCTCCTTGAATTGTCAATGTGTGGCAGTCATTTTCTTTTATTTTCTGCTTGTCCAATTAGGACAGCATACTGGTAGCAGTCAATGCAAGGGCTTGACCACTGGTTTACTTTTGCCACAAAGAAAGTAAATTCCATGTGGAGTTTCTTCAATGTCCATCATCTTCTCTAAAGTAGATTGGTGCTGCCAGGAGCAGACATGTTTCACTGTCATAAAAAAAGAGCCTATGTTATTAAAACATCTTAAATGCCATATTCTGTAGATCTCTGAAGCATTTGAAGATGACCTGTCTATCTAAAATATATCTTTGTTTGACTTTGAAAACATACCTAATGTGACTGCAAGTTTGAATATAATAGATTAACTACTAACCTGCATTTCCTTATTATCCTAAACAGTTGGTAATAATAATTTTCAAGGACTACAAATTTGCATTACATTGTTAATTGAGTTGTATAGATGCAGTATTTTGAACAAGAGTAGAAATAGATGTACAGTATAGTCTAACAAAATTAATCTCAAATTTGTATATATACAAAATTTGATATAAAAATCTAATCCAATATAAAACATTCAAAACTAGGAGTTGTTTTTTAAAAGTAGATTCACTTAATCCACCTTTTTACCCTATCATATCTCTACCCCCCTTTTTTTCTTTCAAAACATTTCTTTTTTTTTTAATTTCATTTTCTTCTTTTCAAAACCATTTCAGACTGAGGTAGCATTAAGAGCCAGTGGCTGGCTGTTTTGCTTTTCTGACCTTCAGGCTAAAGCCCAATTTCTGTCTCTGGGTTTTTGTTAATTGTGCTACAGGGAGAAATGGTAAACTGTTGAGGACAGGGCTGTGACAGCAAACTATGTCCTGAGAGTAACATAACTGGCAGGGAAGAAGATGCCAGTGGTGACACCAGAGCACACAGTGTCGGTCAGCCTCGCTGAGCAGGGCAGAAGTGTGTAAGAGAAAATATGTAGGCTGGCAATGTTTCTGATCCTGGTAATGGCGTGTACCATGAGCAGCTGGGCCCTAGTCTGACTGATATGAAACCCAAGGCCACAAAGAGGTCATGTAAGAATAAGCTAGGAGGCCCAGGGTCTTGATCAAAGTGTAGCACCTTGTGGACAGCTGGATAGAGCAAAAAAATGAACAGGACCAGCAAGTGGAGAAGACAGCACTGGATAAGGACGGGGCCTCGCAGGCATCAGAGCAGAGCGGGTCACCCCTGCCTGGACTGAAAACTCCTCGGGGAGGAAAAGGATCAGGAGTGCAAGGCTGAACCAACAAACCCGAGCAGTAGAAATCACACACTCTCAAAGATCAAGGATGTAAGTGCTATAGGTTAGGAGGGACAAAGTTCATTGCAGTACAAAGCAAGGAGCCCAGTTCAAACCCTGACTACAGCAAGTTGCTAAAATAAAATGTCCATGGACAAGGAGACGGGAGCACCAGCCAATGGGAGAGGTCAGTCCTGCACATCAGCACAAAGGCTTCTTTTAGAAACCAGCACTGAATTCTCAAGGTGTGGGAGGAGGAAGTACCAAGGGCAGCTGGGGCAGGTGCAGCACAGACCACCTGCCTATAAACTGGAATTAAGGACCCTCCCTGTTGCCTTTAGAGAAGAGAAGGCAGGGAACCCCCTTAGCATCAGTGGCTGTCAGGTGCACACTCCTGCTACAGGGTCCAGTCCTGCAAGCCCTTCTTTAGTGCTGCGTCTCCTCAGGTGACTCATCTAAGTATAGTAGGAATGTTGGGGTCTCAGCCCAGTCCCCAGAACACTCAAGCCAGCAACCACACACCCTGACAGCCGTACACACCTCTCCTTCTCCGGGATCTTCCACAAGCTCTCATCTGCCCACCCAGGTCACCCTGGCTGGCCGAGCATGGGCTGCAGGTCACATACCATGCTCTAAGGCAGAGTTTCACCTGAGCTTCTTACCAGCAAGTTTTGTACTAATTCTTTCACATTTGCCGCCGTCTCCGTAGACTGTTTACCAGAAGAAGCCAGTTTTATTAATGTTGATAGAAAACTTTTACATTTCTTCACATTTTCCATAGTTTCCTGTATTAAAATGAAAAGGTATAAATTATAGGAGATCTCATCACTGCAGTGAAAGGTGTACTGGTCTGAAAGACACGTAAACTTAGCATTTAAACCTCTCTCAAGAAGCATGTTACCTCTTGCACAAGCTAGAAGCTTCTCAGAAGGGCAATTAGCTACTCTAAGGGCCACCAAGCCTGCATCTTTCAACAAAGAAACCCCCTTCTAGGGAAGGATGCATCTGCCAAGACTAAGCCCTTATTTCAGGAGCAGAGGCTGCTGCCCAATGTGCATGGCAGACTAAGTCCCAAGCAGCTCCGTAAATGGCTAAAAGTACTTGTCAAAGAACACAAAAAGAAGTTCCAAAGTATGACCCCGACTTGTCCAAAGCACCAGGTTCATAAAGGAAAAGCTGTGGAGTAAAAGCAGACAGACACACTGATGCCCAGACCACAAGTGTTCAGCAGCTACATGTGTGGCTTCCACAGGCATCTGCGGGGTCCCAGATCCCAAGCAAGATACTCAGGGTCCCTCTAGTCACCCCATAAAGGACTTGACACAGGTCCCCTCTATGCCACCAGTACTGTCAGTTGGCTTGTGAGCCCTGCAGCATTCTCCAGCTCCTGTGTGCACCAGCTCCATTTCCCCACTAGTACCAATGGGTTGGTTTTACCCCTAGGGGTCCTGAAGGAAGTTCTTACCGTGGCAGCTGTGGAGGTGGTACTGGCCCCAGGGACTGTTCGTTGAGGTGTCCCTGTCTGAACAGCTGTGGCCGTTCCAAGCGAGGCTGTCTGTGCAGAACCACCCAGAACCAGCTGAGGCTAGAAGAGTTCAGAGCATAAGGGAAATTCACCACAGCTTCTGGGGAAGTAGGGAGCCCAAACGGCTGGGTGTCCACACTTCCTGCAGCTATGTGAGGTAGAAGGGCACCCATGACAGACCCACAACTAAGGACCACAGTGATGATGACGGGAAGTTGTATTTGGATCTGTATTAAACCTGAGGCTTGAGCCCATCACTGAGAATCAGAGTCTGAGAGCTGTCACAGCAACAACCTCCTCTCAGAAGCTACTCCTCAGAACCCTTTTATCTGTGCAGAGCCCTGTAACAGGTAGCTGTGACCTTCAGGCAAAGCAACCCAACAGGGTCTACACGAGACCCAGAGAGGAATGGTCTCACTTCCCACAACTCCCTGGTTAACATCCTGTGCATTCCAAAAGGGAGTCTTGCCAAAAGTTGAGAACAAGAGCTGAGCTGCTGGTGTGGCCACACTGACTGTGGAAAGGCACTGTCTGGCCAAGCCTAAGAACATTTGCAACACAAATGGGCATCCAGACTTCAAATGATCCAGACACCACACCGCTGGCCCTTAGTCCCACTCCCGGTAGTCCTGCTTTTCTTGAGCAATCATGGGGAAATATTTACCAGTTTTTAAATTATTGCCTCTCCAATTTATAAATCTGGCTGCCCACATTTCCTCACTGCAGGTTTTTAACAATGTCCCGTCCCCACCCCACATCTGAAGGCAGAGAGCAGTGAGCATCCCACAGCCACCCAAGGGTAGCTCTGGAGCAGCGTAAGGCAAGGCCTCAGCTCCCTTAGACCAGAGGAAGTCCTTAGAGTACTCCAGCCACAGGTGCGCCAGCATGACTCAACTCTAGGTCTCCTACACCCTCCCCCAAGTTACCCTACATCTGGCAACGGATTCAGGGTGATAAGTGTCTCCGTGTCAAAACCATGCATTGCCCTTGTGACTGAAAACCACCAATGAAATGTCATACGAAGATAAGGATCAGGAACAAACCAAGAGGCTGACTCAACAAGCCAGGAGCAGCCAGAACACCAATTCTTACCAATGTTTTCACTTTAAAATGTATTTCCCACCTGACTGCTAGGACCCAGGGATACAGACCTCATCAGACTGCAGACCCCACCTACCTACTTCAAGGCACCTGTTCTCACTGAACATGACACAGCTTACCATGAGCTTCACTGCCTTCTAGAGCCCCCTCCTCATCAAAAGAGGGAACACTGTGATCAGAAGCAGACAGCACTAGGAGTTCCTCCCAGAAAACCCCAGGTCTCCTAGATGCCAGCTTCTGAAACACACAGATGTCTCTGCTGCTTACCACAACCTGGGACAGAACTATTCTCCAAGCTGTTCTTACTCCCCACAGCTACCAAAGAAAATGGAGCTGAGTCCCAAGAAAAATGAGCTCAGAATGGCCCGTGTGTAGGGCTGCCCTGTAGCCCATCACCCAGCTCAGACTCTCACTGCAATGGAGGTGCGGCTTAGGCAGGAACATGGCAACTAACATCACACCCAAGTGGGCACATCACCTAAGCACAGTGTGACAAGCACTTCATGGCAGAGCCCAGAGCCCTACATGGGATGACTGCTCACACACTCAACACAGGAGCCCTTGAGGCTCTGCTTCCCACAAGAGAGGGCTTCCCTATCTAAATTTGCCTCCCCAGCCAAGAAGGTCTTCCAAGGCCAAGTATCTCTCTGATCTGTCTTCTCTGACTAGGAATGTCTTCCATTGCCAGGTACATCTCTTCAATCATGTTATATCTTCTCTGATCAGGTATGTCCTCCCTGACCAGCCCCTTCCCCAACTCTTAATATCTGTTTTAACTTCTACAATGGAGGAGCCCCTGGAATGTCAGTTCCTCCCCTTGGCTCTATAGGCTAGAAGCTGCATCTCAGAAGCATCAACCTGTATCAGGTTATGACCAGTATCTGTGGGACACTCTCCCCTACCACTACCTAGGACATTATTTTACAAACAACTCCTAGCTAGCATTCAGTAGGCAGAGTCAAGAAGAGCATTCCAAGTGTGTCACCAGTATGGTAAACAAAGCAAGTCCCAAACCAAATAGTTACCTCCTGATACCTTAGCTCTAAAGCTAAGGTAAGGAGAAGGAAGGGAAAGATGGACATTCCTAGGGTTGTGCTGTCATCACAGCAACAGGCCACAGGGGGGCAGTGTGGTCTGGAAGCCATGTGAAGCTGGAGTGGTCTATCCCCTGCTAGGAAAGCAACACTAGGGCGAACGAACGAACACACAAACACACACACACACACACACACACACACACACACAGAGCTCACCTACAAATATGCCACAGGAAGGTGAGAAGACCTGCATACAGCACCAGCACTATCCATACGCATGTAATGGGTCACACATCACAGATAGAAACTCTTCTTACCACAGACTTTACTTTCTCAAAGATGCCCTGAGTCAAATATTAATGAGGTGACTCTCCTAATTACACCTTATAACAAGCTTTTGAATGTTGCTTTTTTTTTTTTAAGAAAAAGAATGTAGGCTACATTCGAACACAGAAGAAAAAGAAAAACTTTGTTCATTGAACACCTACATCTTCAAATTCAACACGGTACCCAATATAAAAAGTCCTGAAGTCCAATCTTTGCATCAAAGCAAAAGCACGCTCTGCCAGTCAGGTAGCCCTACTGATGCGCCAAGCTGTATTCCCTTACCTGTACCCCAGGAGATCGCTGTAGGGTTGTAGTGGGCTGTACCGTCGTCTGGGCCTGAGACACTTGCTTAATTATGGTAGTTGGGGCCACCTGCCGTGCAATAAGAGGTGTTCCTGGAGCCTGGAAAAAAATTAGGAGTCATCTAAAGTGGGCTACAGTAGAAACACATACATATATGCACACACATGTGTGCACAAGCACACACACAAACTCCTAAGTACATACTAGTGCACCCAAAGTAATCCACAGCTTACAACTTACCCACAAAGAAGTCATCCTAAGCTCAAAACATTAAAGCCAAAGAAAATAATATATGACCAGAAACCTCACAGAAAGTCCTAAAACAGACCTTTTTAGCCAAGTCTACAAAATGCCCGTCTTTTAAAGCAGACACCGGGAAACCCAGTGGTGGCACTGCTCTTAAAGTGACACTGGCACGCACTGACAGTGAAGAGATGCCACGGCTGAAAAGGGGAAGGCGGGGTCGATTGGGATGGGGACACCTGAAGTCCTGAGATGGCACAGAAGAGTCTTGTGAGGAGATGCAAAGGTGAGGTGGCGAAGGCCAGTACGAACCTTCCCCACAGACCACACACTCCCTACAAGGGAAACAAACACCACAGACCTCAAAAGAGGTCTCTATGCTAGTCCCAGGGGGAGCTCTGCCTACCTCGGCACATACACCCGTCTACAGGACAGGACGGTCCTAGAGGAGTTCAGAGTGATCAGAATTACTCCCACCATCTCTTTAGCTGTCAATCTAGGGGAGGCACTAAACAAAGGCAAGGCTACGCAGAGCATACAACAGTGTGCTGGCACAGACCCCAAAGGGTTGCAGTGCTGTGGTGGCGGGGGCACTGCACAGTCAGACAGCACAGCTTGGCATCAAAATCTAGGACCTCAAGGCTTGAGAGTGGAGTACCCTGTGTGGCCTTCGCTCAGCTCCACTACTCGCTCTTGGTTCTTCCCGACAGTCCATGACCTACCACATCTGCACTTACAGAGGAAGACACGGACACAGAGAGGTGAACCCACTGGTGTCAAGAGAAAGGTCAGGGCTCTGTCTATCTACTGTGATCCAACTCAGTCAGCAAGCTGAGCACTGACCACAAGAGCGAGAGTGTATAGACTCGGATAGGGGACGGGAGACCAGAGCCGTCCTATACCCAGCCTGATCTGAAAACACTTGTATGCCTCGATGTCCACTCACACAAGACACACCTTCACTCCTGCGATACTCCCAGTGTGCAGGGAAGGGAACGGGTGAGAGCCAGGCTGAGCTGGGGCCACCCCACACTAACCTACTCATGGTGCACGCACTCACCTGCACGGTGGAGATCTGGACAGGTGGAGCACCTGTGGGGGTTGCAGGACGGGGTGCCATGGTGCTCTGAGGTTGGGCCTGGGCATGGGCCTGCATCTGGGCCAGGGCCTGCTGAGGGATCATTAACAACTGCCCATTCTCACTCCGCACAAGGACCATTCCTGGGGGACAAATGAGACTTGGCATCAGGAAGTGCTCCTTTCTCCAGCACAGGACGGCAGGGGCTGGCTGTACAAACACACTAAGACCAGGTGCATCCCTTTCACAAGGAACCAAGTGGTGACCAAGTTCAGTGGCCATAGCTAAAGACCCAGTGTGTGCCCTGCAGCTCCCTCAGATGTGGGACCCAATATGGTGCCCTGTCTACACTCACAAAGGGGCAGGCACCGCCCAGTGCAGGCTTCCCACACCCTTGAGTCCATGTCCTTTACACTTCTCCGGCTACACACTGTGTGCTCACAGTGCTGGGGCCCTGCCTCTGAGCGCAGGTCACCATAGGCCAAGTCTCTGCAGACTGATGCCCCAGAATGCCCAAACTACACAAAAGTGTGGTCCTATATTCTTCACAGGAATACTACTCTGGTCAGACATAGAGGCTGTGCTTTCTCCCAGGTGACCAGGCAGTGTTCACAACAACAGGTACAAAACAGTCTCTCATCCATCAAAGTTCTTGAAACTCTGGGAAAGCAAATTCTACCAGTCAAGCTTGACTAATTTTGGCTTCAGCTGAACAACAAATTTGTACCCTAAGTTATAGAAGCAACAGTAACACACCTGTCTTAAATTTAACGTCCACATCAGAGTTACAGATGCCCTCAGCCCAGCCCAACAGGACACAGTTCCAAAGTAACACACTCACGGGAGACAGGGATGCGGGGGTGAGGGGGTATTGAGACTAGAACCTCCTGTAAGCTACATACCCAGCAAACCCTGGACTTTCCTCTGTGAGGAATAAGTCAAAGCAATCATACAGGAAGTCTCTGATGCTATCAAGTTCTGAGTATATCAGAAACAGCAGCAAGGCTTCTTTGAACTCAGTTAAAAATAATGTTTGTAGCCAGGCGGTGGTGGCGCACGCCTTTAATCCCAGCACTCGGGAGGCAGAGGCAGCCGGATCTCTGTGAGTTCGAGACCAGCCTGGTCTACAGAGCTAGTTCCAGGACAGGCTCCAAAACCACAGAGAAACCCTGTCTCGAAAAACCAAAAAAAAAAAAATAATAAAAAAAATAATAATAATGTTTGTTGTTTTTTGAGACAGGGTTTTTCTGGCATAGCTTTGATTGTTCTGGAACTCGTTTTGTAGGTCAGGCTGGCCTCAAACTCACAGAAACCTGCCTGTCTCTGCCTCCTGGGTGCTGGGATTAAAAAAGGTGTGCTCCACCACCACCCGACAAACTTAGTAAATTCTTAATCCCAAAGTTCTGTTGCTGGGATTAAAGAATTGAATGTCCCTCCAGAACACCTCACACAACCACAAAGTTCTGTTGCTGGGATTAAAGAATTGAATGTCCCTCCAGAACACCTCACACAACCACAAAGTTCTGTTGCTGGGATTAAAGAATTGAATGTCCCTCCAGAACACCTCACACAACCACAAGAGCACACTGGTGGCCAGTGTTTCCCTATTTACCTAATAAGGTACAGGCAGGTGTCTCAGAGGTTCTGTCTGACTATCCTGTGGCAACTGTCACACATCCCCAATCACTACAGAGTACAGTCCAGTCCAACTGGTGGAGCACAGACTCTGTGGACTTCTGCAAGAAGCACGTCTTCCCTACTGTTCCCTTGGCTAATGGGGTCTTCTGGTCAAGAGGATCTCAAAGCCAGCCTGCCTTCAAGCTTTGAAGCTCCTCTGACTATGAATACCCACTACAGACACAGTGGAGCCCCAGCCAGCCCATGGTGGCTCACAGGCCATGCCTTGGCACCATCCCTGATTTCTGACTAAACTCCTCATTAAAGCTAACATTACCCAGTTCCTCCAGCCATTCTTAGTAGGAGGTTTTTCAATGTCACCATGCAAAGAACAGGTGACAACAATAATCCTAGACACCTGGGACAAACCTAAAGAGACAGGTGTACAGGTACCACCTCCTAAGAAAACATCTGCTAACAGCAGTAAGAATGCATTAGGGTGCCCTTCGGTGCCACCTGCACCTCCAAAGCACACAGGACGGCCAGACGAGGGCGCCCACACCGTACAGAAGACACTGCAGAAAGGAAGAGGAGAGATGTGAGAGAAAGGGTGCAATACATCGAGGAGGTCGTTTCAGACGCGCCAACAAGAGATGAGAAAAAAGGAAAGCAACCATGCAAGATGGCATGTCCTGGGCAGGGTCCCTGGCACTGACAGCAGAACTCTGCCATGTCAATAAGGAAGTGAGACAGTGCCCTCCAGACCACACAGGACACCACTGATCACTTCAGGAAAGGAAGCCCAGAACTCACATAATGCCAGCACAACTGGGGGCTCATAGCAGACAACGGGCCTGCCACCCAGCCACATCATTGCAAGAGGAAGGAAAGCATTTCAGATGCTCTATCTCAAACATGAATGTTCTGAAGAAATGCAGTGGCATGAACGTGGGTTTTTACCCGACCAAGGGAGACCTACAAAATGCCTCAGAAATCCTCAGAGACCACACAGTAGCCTAGAGAATAGACACAGGCCAAAACAGATGGACAGAAACCTAGTGAGCAAGGACAACGTGACAAGCACAGGCAAAAGACTTGGATCCGCCCTCTCTACACAAGACTAGCGCTCCAGGAGAGAAAAGAACACTGTATTCTAGAAATCATTTATGTGGGCAACTCACAAACCCCAACAACTTCAAGGTGCCACTCTTCTCCAGAAGCTAAAGGGAAATGCTGGTCACCAATCCAGGGAACACACAGTCAGGCAGAGGGCTGACTGACATACAACACACACACAGTCACTGCCCTCCCACATCTCAGAAAGAGAATTACAAGTAGGCAACAGATCCCTGCAGACACCTCCCAGAGATGAAAGACATACAGCCCATAGCAACAAATTAGCTCAGTGTCACAGGCCAGCATGAAAAGTGCAAATTAAACCCACAATGCGGAACTCTCCACACCCACTACTACAGCTGAACTGGTGATGTGGGCAGAGAACTCCCAGAAGCACGAGGTGGACCCCAAACACCATCCTAGACTCTTGGGAAATGACACGCCCCATGATGAGGTGCAGCCCTCCACTCCAGTCTACCTTAGAGACACTTGGACCTGAGCTAACTGAAGCAGTCGTATTTCTGACAGCCCAAAACTGGGAACAACAAACACCAATAGAGAGATAACCTCTAAAACCTACACAATGGGAAAGTATTCAGACATGAAGAAATGAGCTACGGATACAACACAAGTGACCCTCAAATGAGAACACTTAATCAAAGTGGCCAGGAAAAGGTCCACACTATATACTTCTGTGTTCCAGGACCCAACTCCAAGTGACAGAAAGAAGACAAACAAGTAAAGGCTGGAGCATGGAGGAAGAGCAGAAGTGTTCACGTGGTAGGAGGCTCACTGTCCTGACTGGTGAAGACAAGCAAACTGCACCGAGATATGATGAGAGGTTGTGTGTCAGCTGCACCGCCATAAAGACCTAGGCACAAGCAAGCAAGTACACACGCACACGCATACACAGGCATGCATGCACATGAAGTAAGAACCAGCTAAGGACTAAAGACAAGGTGCAGTCCTGATTAGCATATCCAGTCACCATAACGCAAACAAACAGGCCCTGAGTAACCTCATGCTGCCCTCACACATGGTAACTGGAAGCTGAGCCTGCTGGAGACAGAATAGGGGACTATACCATCCATGCTGCTCTAAATAACAGCTCAGACAGTAAGCAGCCCGGGTAGGATGCTCAGAACCTCAGCATCAGACTGCAAGGAAAAGTGCAAAATGGCACTATAGTCCTCTGATGGACAGAGACCCCAGAAATGCCACAGAAGGAAGTGTGGTCAAGCCTAAGACTAAGCCATATAGGATGTGACTTAGAGGGGCCCTGCTTGAACTCCCAGCAACCACAAAGCTCCCAAGAAAACACCGTGTCCTGCATGTGCCTCTCTTCCCTTCAGAAAGCTGGAAACGAGTCGGCTGCAGTTAACACTGTAGGCATCTGCTGACCCCGGCAACCCACACACACAGTCCTGGAGAAGCCAAACCAGACCTCTGTCTTTCCAGCCTGCACGCTCCCTGGGCATTGGTTCTGGAATCGCCTGACAACTGACAGGCAGTTACATGCAGTCTGCCCACTCAGGATCCCTCCCTCCCCCGCCAAGTCCCATTCTGCTGATGTGCCGGGTTCACCATAGAGCAAGTAACTGTGAAGTTCACTGACAAGGCTTTTACTGATGCTTTCTTATCCATCAGTTTTCGGACAAGCCAGAGCTCGCAGGTCCTCTTTCCCCTCTCAGGGTAGAGAATCTGGTGGCCAGTGTAGATGTCTCAACCGTCGCTCAGGGGACATGCCACCTCTCCAGCAGCTCCTGTCCTGGTAATCCCACTCCTCCTCTGCTCACTCCTGGAAAACTCTCCCCAGCCCTCACTTCCCACTGAAACTACACACTCATCCCAGCTTACCCAGTGCAGAACTGCAGCCCCCCAATTTCCAGACTACTCAAGTTCCTTTGACCGTCCTCCCCACACCCCACTGTCACACCACCTGCCGGCCTCCACTCCAGCTTCCACACCTGCCTGAGTTGTAACTACCTGTCACCTGAGTCGGGAGCAGGTCTCCAACACCTCCCTCCCACCGCAAGACTGAGCTCCAGTTGCTGAGAGCTGAAATGGCCCTATGCCTGCCTCCCTTCCCATTGGCAGCCCCAAGCATCAGGAACAGTCTCTGTCCTCTCACTCATAGGCCCAAAAGTTGCAGACACAGAACCTCTTCAGTCCCTTCTACCTGCCGAGCAGACCAGTTTTCCCACACAGCAGCAGCAGGCTCGTCAGACAGTTCCTCACAGATACTAGCTAATGCCTGCTGTCCTCCAAATCAGCTCCATGGGGACAGGAGCTAGAACCTACAGAAGCCTTTACTGCCCAAAATTAGTAAGCTTCTGTTCATCTGTATTTCTCCTCCTTCCCGCCACAAATCCTAACCACTGGATACATCTCATTTATCTCTTTTCAGAGCAGGATAAATATAGTTGACTGTAAATTGTTCTTGCATTGGTTCCCCCACCCCTGTCACACACACACAAAATCATCAATACCATCTTTACAAACATCTAAATTATACATTGTTCAATGAGGTTTATTATAAATTCTACCTGCAAGCATTGGGCACAGAATGGAACTCAGAAGAAGCCTGAGCTGGGCTGCAGGGAAGAATGTACCTAACATGTATGACATTCTGGGTTTCATGCCCCAGCATCAACACCACATAACCTGCAATCCCAGCACACAGGAGGAGGGCAGGAAGATCAGAAGTTTAAGTCACTCAGCTACATAGCAAGTTAGAGGCCAGCCCCATGTACATGGGACCCTGATTCAAAAAGGGGAAAAAGTGAAGACACTGAGCTACCGCTTCTCTGTGGCTGTGTGAGTGTGTTTGTATGTGTGTGTGCATGAGTGTGTGTGCGTGTGAGTTAGTGTCTGAGTGAGTGAGTGTTGAGTGTGTTGAGACAGAGAAGCACCTTTTACACTCCTACTTGGGTGTGGCCCTTCAGGAACTGTTCATGTACTGTGTCCTTCTGCATCTTCTAAGCCACAAAACTGGCCAGGGGTCGATGGGCAGGTCACTGTCAGCTCTCCCCAGCATACTACTCAATGACTACAGCTGAGGCTCCCTCAAATCTGAGGTAGGCACCTATGATGTGGGAAGTCCTTCTGTATATGTGTTGCTTTTATTGGTTAATGAATAAAAAAGCTACTTCAGCCTATGACAGGCAGAACAGAGCTGGGGAGGAGGGGACTCTAAACTGAATGCTGGGAGAAAGAAGGCGGAGTCAGTGAGACTCCACGTAGCCGGCAGAGGAGAGATAGATGCTGGAACCTTGCTGGTAGGTCACAACCTCATGGTTATGCAAAGATTAATAGAGACGGGCTGATTTAAGATGTAAAAGCTAGCTAAAAATACACTTAAGCTATTGATACAGATTTCTGTGTAATTATTTTGGGTCTGAACAAACAAGCAGCCTCCGCCAACACACCTACAGCCCCAGACAAGGGGCTGCTCCACCGGAAGAGTTAAGTAAGGCCACTTGAAGTGGTCAATACCCACAGGCCCACAACACTGAGGCCCAGTTTCCATACTAGGGTTCCCTAAGCCCACATGTTCCCTTCAAAACATTAGCCCTAAATTCCCTTTGGACAGCTAACAGACTTTGGTGAGACGACTTTCAGAGATTAATCTGTGTTTTCACAAGCAGGGGTGTGCGCGTAAGTAGTATGCAGGGCTCGGCTACAAACTGTGACCGTCAGATCGCAGCTCCCATCCACACCGGCCATATGGTAAGGACATCCACAGTGGCACCCTCTGTGCCACCTTCACCCTAGCACATCTTGCAGGTCCCTGTAAATGTGCCACGGCTGCATGCCTTGATGTTCTTTGTGGGACTCCTCATGGTCGACACTTTTACCAGCTTTTAGGACCCTATTCCTCCTACTGGGTTGCCTTGTCCAGCCTTAGTATGAGAAGAGCTGTGTAGTCTTATAGCAACTTGATAGGCCATGTTTGGTTGGTGTCCCGGGGAGGCCTGCCCTTTTCTAAAGGGAAATGGAAGAGGGGTGGGTGGGGGAGGGGAGGGACTGAGCTGAGAGTCGGGAGGGGAATTGAGGTTGGGATGTAACCTATGAGAGAATTAAAAAAAAAAAATGACATCTCCCCAACAGACAGCTGCATGTTCAAGACTAAGGCATTAAGTACTTAACGTAAATCTTGAACAATATTTTACAAAAGCACAAGCTTGTATCCCTAGATAACAAACCCATCAGCTACTGATCAACAGTGGCTCACTGTAACTGTTAGGAGCTGTTGGATCTAGGGGAAGAGTGATCATCTTTCCTTTCCATGTAAAATGAAGATTTGTAGAGAAAGACATAAACCTAGGTGAGACAAGCTCATCCGGAGCACGGGGAAACACAGAGCAGAAGCCTGGATACCTTAGAACCCTTGAATCTCAGGCACACTTCCCACAGGCTCGCCCAGTCCCCACCCTCATCCATGCTCTGCCTCCTGTCCTCGTCCTGGAACCCAGCAGTTATGCTGTGGGAAAGGTGAGCAGGAAGAATCAGGCACAGTCCTGGGCCGCAAAGAGCTGGCAGCTTCAGTAGATGCCAGAGAGGGAAGAAGGGCCAGTCTGGGGCCGGGGCACAGTAAAGCCGCCCATCATCAACTGTGAGGGGCAGAAGTAGAGCCGAGTGGACAGCAGGCAGTTCAGGAAGCCAGAGTCTCAAGAGCAGCATGAGGGTCCAGGAGAGACCCCCACACGTGAGCGGGGTGGGACACGATAGCAGAGAACATCTCAAGTCCCAGCACTGGGAAGGCTAAGGCAGAAAGGCATGATGAATTTGAGGCCAGCCTAGGCTATGTCTGGAAACAAAACAGACACTGATGAGAGAGGGGGGACACTAACACGACTAACGGCATCAGCCTTCTATGAGTGCCAGGCCAGTTAGGATGAGCAAGGCAGAGCCTTCCCCACGGAACTATACCACTCTAGGTCTGTTCACGCCAGCATCCATGCTCATTGAGATCTGCTTTAATGTGTAGGTAGACACAGATTCAAAAGCCTACCACCATGGCTCAGTGGAAGCAGGTTCTGTACCTTCTGAACCCAGAGCATCCACTCTGGATTTTCCTTAACCTCTCCTCAGGAAGTGCTCACCTAAAATAGGCAGAATTGCTTTTGTAATCAAGGAGGTTGTTTCAAACTCAACCCTAAGCCAGCCTGCAAGCACGAAGGTCAACTAAGCAAGGCAAGGCTAGAGGAGGCCAAGTAGCCAAAGGCACCCTGGCTGAGGCAAACAGTCACATCCATCAGTATATGACAGTACCAAAGACTTCTGCTCTCTGAAGCTCACTCACGCTGCTCCTCCATCACACCTGCTCCTCCACACACAAACAACCGCCTGCACCCTGCCCAGGCACAACGCACTCTGAAAACCCATTTCTTCATCCAAAAAGTTCCTAAATCTCAGTGAGTCTTAATGTGGCGTGGATGGTAAGCAGTCTGCCTGTGCACTCTCTGAACTTGCACACTACACACCCGGATGACTAGATGTCCCTCCTCACACATGTCCATTCAAGACCAAAGTTTCCAGTGATGCTTACAGTGACTTTTTAAAAACAATCTCACAGTCAGGTGGTGGTGGCACATGCCTTTAATCCCAGGACTGGCAGTTGGATCTCTGTAAGTTCAAGGCCAACCTGATCTACAGAGCAAGTTCCAGGACAAGCTCCAAAGCTACACAGGAAAAACCTTGTCTCAAAAAACCAAAAAGTCTCACATCATAAGTCAAGTTGATTTCAAACTTGTGATCCTCCTACCTCAGCCACCCCAGTGCTAGAATTACAGGTATACAGGAATACAAGCATATGCCACCACACCCAGCTCAAAGTAACAATTTTTTAAAATAAAATTTCTTATTCAAAAATCTTACTTAAGGGAACTAGAAGATAGCTCAGTCAATGAAGTTTCGTGCAAGTTAAGTATAAGCACCCAAGTTAGAGCCCTAACACCTATGTGAAAGGGCCAGGGCAGCAGCACGCACCTGCAACCCCAGCACTGAAACAGACAGACAAATATACATCTACATGCACACATGCAAGCACACACAGATCCCTGGGGCTCACTGGCCAGCCAACCTAGCCAAATCTGCAGGCTCCAGATTCAATGTGACCTTGTCTCAAATACTAAAGTGGAGAGTAACTGAGGAAGACACCCAACATTTACCGACAGGTGCACACACATCTGCAAATGTGTTTGGACACACAAAATAACCCATTATGTGCCAGGCGGTGGTGGCTCACACTTTTAATCCCAACACTGGGGAGTCAGAGGCAGGAGGATCTCTGTGCCAGCCTGGGCTACAGACCGAGTTATAGGACAGCAAGGACCAAACAAATAGATATAATCCATGTCACTAAGCTAGCTGATAATCATAGCTGGCTAAAAAGTATCAGGTGACCCACAAAAGCAACACAAGGAGTAATAGCCAAGATGTTCTGTGTTACTAACAAGCAAGAAAAAGCTAATTAAAATGAGATGGTACCGAGTGGTAGTAGAGCATGTCTTTATTTAATCCCAGCACTAGGGAGGCAGAGGCAGGTGGATCTCTGTGAGTTTGAGGTCAGCCTGGTCTACAGAGTGAGTTATAGGACAGCCAGAACTACACAGAGAAGCCCTGTCTCAAGAAACAGAGGGAGGGAGGGAGGGAGGGAGGGAGGGAGGGAGGGAGGGAGGGAGGGAGGGAGGACAATTTTACCTACCGTGCTAGCAGAAACTTCATTTAATTTCTAGTACCCACTGATGGCAATGAATGGGTACAGAGCACACATAAATGAAGTAGGCACATGCTCATCCTCTGACCCAGTGACTTCAGCTCAACTCTTTATAGCAGAGACTCCTGCCTGGTACACACCAGTAACTGTCTCCACACAGAACCATCTAAAGGGAAAGAGTTATATGTGCACACTGACTCTCATTTAAGACATGAGTAGAGTGACTTCTAAACCACCTAACATAACAGGGCTTCCACTTGCAGGACGGTCACCTTCGGAGGCCACAGAATTGACATTTTGGCTTTATACGTTTGAACAGTTTACATCTCCTTGCAACCACATGATTATCATTTATTCATTTACTTACTTATTTTTTGAGACAAGGTCTCCCTGTGTCGATCTGGCTGTCCTGGAACTCACTACATGTAGACCAAGCTGACCTCAAACTCACAAAGATCTATCTGCCTCTGTGTAGCAAGTGCTGGGGTTAAAGGTGTCTGTCACTGCATGGTCTCCTAGTACTTAAAGCAAACAATAAAGACAGGCATAGTGACACATATTCCAAGCTCAAGGACAACCTGATCTACACGGTTAGGCAGGGCTACATAGTAAGGCCCTGTCCCAAAACAAAACAAAAATGTGCTAGGGGGGGTATGCACCCCACTCTTCTTCCTCCCAACTACACCTGGACCCTGCACGGCCTACGGCTGCCCTCATCACTGTGTACCATCAAGGAACCTATGGTCTGTGCTCCCTTCCACCCAGCTCCTCCTCCACTACGTGGGCTAAATGACCCAATGTGTCTGGGCAGAACAAATGGCCACCTGCTTCAAGTGTCCGGGGTGGTCATATGAGCACAACAGCCACACGGCCTGCCCCTTGTGTCAGGGAATCTCCAACTCTAATTTTGTGATCTCACTAATTTTCTGAAAGCCAGGCAAAAGCGTAACAGTATTCATACCAGATGTAGAAAGCCTCAGTCACCAAGAGCCACGTTCTCCCTTCCACTAAGCCCCACACAGAACTCACTTGGAAGTGGCCTTGCCTTGGCTAGGTACCAGATCTGATCAAAATCTCAGACTTCATCATGCTCTTTCCTTCTTCCTGTGTAATTAATTCACTAGCCAGGCCTCATCTCTACTTCTGTCTACAGCAACAGGACCCTCATCCCACGCAGCACCACTTCTGGCCAGGAATCTGTGCTCAGCGGTCTGAGTCCACAGAACTAACCACTGTGAGAATGTGGAGGAGGTATTCCAGCATCTCCTGTGTCCCGTCGTGATGCTCACAGCCGCCTGCTGGGCTGCAGACTGCTGCAGAATCTTCCCTGAGTCAGAGCCCATCCAGTGAGCACTCTGGATGTCCTTGTTGGACACTGACAGCAGCTGGGGAACATCCCTTTCCTCTGACTTTCTCATTAACTGTAACTTCTGGTATTGTGTTTGTATTACTCACTTTTCATTCTGACTAAAGCAGGGAGTGAATAAAAATAAGAATTAAAGCTTCAAAGAACTTGGCCAGGATACTCAAGTGTACAACACAGGAGCAGGACCCGAGAACCATCTCTGCTGCGGCTTAGAAATACAAGAGGTACACACCAGCTGCTCTCCCAGCCCCTCTCCACTCCAGCAGAGGAAGAACAGCTACAGTAGTCCCTGCTGCCATTCCTCTCCATCCTTCTAGAAGCCACTGTATCATTTTGGACTTAGCATGTCTTGATATGTCTTACTTGCAACTTAAAGAAAACATCCAAACTGACACAGGTGGATGGCACTCACACACCAGTCACAGGGCTGCTCACGGCAGGACTACTGAGTAGCAGCCTCTGAGGTCCCTAGGCTACTTCAGCTCAGCAACTTCTGCCCTCTGAGGTCTCAGACCATCTCCAGCTACAGCCTCCAGATAAAGCGAACACACTGGGATACATCTCCAGCACTAGAGACAAAAAGGTCTCCTAGATGAGGAGGCACAGTATCTCTGCCCTTCTGTATGCTGAGCTTTGTAAAGTAGCTTCTACCCAGAGAGGTTAATAAGAGGGAAAACAACCTGAGTGCCAACGGCAAGAACAATAGAGACAAAGACAATACCATCTGCACAGGAAAAGACCAAGACCAAGTGAGTGCCAGGGGCTGGACCCATGTTCTACTTGTGGCAAAATGCTTTAAACTAGACTGGTGTCCATGCCACTGCAAGGACAGAAGGCAGGTGTCAGTAAAATGCATTTGAAGCCACATGCAGTCAAATGTCGGCTCCCCAAACCCAACTGCCTGGAAACCTCAGCAAAGCATGACAGGGAGAGGACAGCTGCAGTGGGGTCTCGTTGTGTTTTAGTAAATAAAACTGGCCTGAAGGTCAGCCATACAGGCCAGGCGGTGGTGGTGCATGCCTTTGATCCCAGCACTAGAGAGGAATATAAGGCGAGATGAGACAGGAACTCACTCTCTTTTCAGTCTGAAGATTTCATAAAGGTAAGAGCTCTCTAGTTGCTTGGCTGCTTTGTTTCTCTGATCTTCAGGTTGAACCCCAATATCTGTCTCTGGGATTTTATCATTCAGGCTACAGCCAGCCATGGACTCTTCCATCATCTGGCAGCACAGACACTGACACAGGCCGTGAGCTGCCTCACACATTCCCATGTGCCACCACACACATCAGATCTGCTCTGTGCCACCCTGCATGCTCACTGGCCAATCTCCATCAACCATCAGAAACCCACACACGAGACAGACCCTTCTGAAGTCTCCACTGTACCCAACCAATGTGGCTGGCCAACCACTGTCATGGATCACATCTTCTCTGTGTCAGGAAGGACAGCCACTCCATAGAATAAAAGAACTATTTAGACCTCTTGTGAAGAAGACCCACAAGCTGGATTGGTACGAATCGGCTATTAGGAGGGATGAGAAGCAACCAGAGGGCACACCAGAAGGGTAGGATGGAAATAACACAGGGACCAAAGGGGCACAACACCCCTCACCCCACCCCCAACTAACCAAGTCACAGCCTCAGTTCCAATCTTGTGGGGGAATCTTCTCCACTGAGGTTCCCTCTTCCTAAATGGCTGTTAGCTTGTATTAAGCTGACAGAAAACTGAGCAGGAGAGCCAGTTATGGCAGTGTGCATCTGTATCCCAGCTCCGAGGAAGTGGAGACAGGATCCTGAGGCTTGCTGACCAACCATTCTAGCTAAATCTGTAAGATCCAGGTTTATGAGAGACTTTGTCTCCAAAATCAAGTGAAATAAATGTACAACAGAAGAACAGCCAGTGTCAACCTCTGACCTCATGCACACTTGTGGTATGCGCACTTATACACACATATATCTCAAAAAAAAAATCAACAATGTGTGACCCCAGCCCTCAGAGGGTGAGGCAAAAGGACTACCAAGAGTTCAAAGTCAGCCTGGGCTGCATCAACAGTAAGTTACAGCCCATCACAGACACAGTCGAAGCCATGAACTAAGAGTGCCCCCAAAATAAACCTAGCACAACACATGCCAGATTAATTTGGAAGAAAGTGTAAAACTTATTTGAAAGACATTGAATGATATCTAAATTGAGTGAGCGCATGCTCACTCCAGACAGATTGACACCACTGTTCAATGAGAATTGGTTTAGTCCCACAAACTGTCCAATTTATCAACAAAATTCCAACTGTTCAATCCTTTAAGGACTTAGTTCTAAAGGCCAAGGGCAGGAGGCGCAAACAACGGGCCTAACACCAACCCTAGGCAACACATAGTCAATACAGAACCTTGCCCCTTAAGAACAAGCTAACAGAGAAACCCTGTCTCAAAAAAAGCAAGAAGAAAAAAAACAAGCTGACAGCCAGGCAGTGATGGTGCACGCCTTTAATCCCAGGAGGCAGAGGCAGGCGGACCTCTGTGAATTCAAGGCCAGTCTGGTCTACAAGGACAGCCAGAGCTTAAAAGGAAATCTGGAGAGGAAAAGGAGAAGGAAGAAGGGGGGGGGGAAGGGGAGGGAGGAGGAGAGATGGAAGAAAG
>NC_022033.1:1886811-1899865 GCF_000317375.1 Microtus ochrogaster | reverse complement strand
AGAAAGAAAGAAAGAAAGAAAGAAAGAAAGAAAGAAAGAAAGAAAGAAAGAGGACTGACAAGTAAAGGGGAAACCCAGAGCTAGATCCAGACCCTGCACAGCCAAGAGGAAGAGCACGAAGGAGCTGTGGTCAGGGCAGCACAGTGCACACTGGGCCATGCAGTCTGGACCCAGGCCAGACACAGGACTGGGGCCAAAAGTAGAAGCAAAAACTAAAATCTTACAGGACGATGCAGAAGATCTCCATGACCTGGGGGTTAGAATGAACTTACAGATAACTCCAAAAAGTGTTTACCACAGGGGAAAGGTAGGTAAATTCAAAAACATCAAAATCAGGAATGCCAGTTCATCAGAAAAATATAACAAGAAATGTGAGGGAAACAATACAGTGTCACACATCCTTAATCACAGCAGCAGGGAGGTATGAGACAGGAAGATCAGAAGTGCAAGGTCATGGTTAGCTTCATTATGAGTTCAAGACCAACCAGGGCCAAGATGGAAGAAAGGAGTAAAGGAGGGTGGAGAATGAATGCATGAGTGAATGAATGAATGAATGAATGAGTGAATGAGTGAATGAATGATTGAGAGGATCAGTCACAAGCTGAAGACAAAGTAACCAGGCAGGAAGAAAGAAATTGTTTGAAAACCAAGCAAAAAGATACAAGTCACCCCCAGAAGGACTCCCACAAACAACAGGAAACAGGAGGGTGTAGGTTTCTGAGCTTAGGACTGAGAGAGTGGAATCACCCCTGGATTTGAAGAACTCAGAAGTCTGACTATGCTGTAGTGCTGAGAGAAGGCAGGCAATAGATTGATACAACCAACACCATTTATACCGCCAGAGCCAAAGACACCAAGAGACAGAAAAGGACAAGCTAGTAGCCTCCTGGACTGAGAGAGAGGTCAGCAATCATGACCAGGTGGGGTTTGGGACAGAGTGCACCACGGTCTGCCAGTCAAAATTAAATGAACACAACTCACCACAAAGCAGACTAAAAATGAAAAGTTGTGATAAACAAAACACCCAGTCAAGGTAAGACCTCTCACTTGACAAACAGGAGGGAAATGATGGCAGAGCCTGCCTCCCAAGGTGACATGTCAGGAGGTAACGAGGTCATAGGCTCCTTCTGTGTGCCAGGAAGCGAGCCCTCAACAGGCACACGGTCTGCTGGAACCTGGTCTTAGAGCTGCAGAGTCCACGAATGAAAGGTGAGTTTCTGTGGCTGATAAACCCCACCCAACTGCACTACCTTTTTTTTTAAATCACAGCAGACAAAACAGCCTAGAAGTGGGGCATGTGACGAATAATGACAAAGGGATGCTACAAAATATTAAGAGCAAAGGCTACTCAGAAGTGATGCTAATGTGTCCCTTCCTGTGGCCAGCCGGGCTACGCTGAAGGTGCTAGTGAGAATGGGAATGGATGGGATGGAAATAGAGAAAAACTCTCAAGACTACAAAGCAAAGCTGTAAAAATTAACAGGCTGGAGATATGGCTATATCACCTGGGTTCCATTCCCAGCAGCCGCAGGAGACAGCTCACAGCCCTCTTCACATAGCCCAAGGGACCCCATGCCCTCTTCTGGTCTCAGTGGGCACCAGGCACACAGTGGTGTACAAACATGCATGCATGCAAAACACTCTCATACATATAAAATACAAATAAATCTTCAGAAAAAAATTAACAAATGACTTCTGCAAGGCCACGGCATAGAAGACCAGTGGTTTAGAAAGTGATATGTCTATGTATTACCAACAAAAAACTAGATACTGACATTTTTAAAAAGTACTGTGTACACTGCATAAAGTATGAATACATAGGTTAAACAAAATGTGTTAATAAAACACTGAAAACTATAAAACACTGAGAGAAATTTGTTTATTTTTATTTAGAGTCTCACTATACAGTCCAGGTTAACCTCAAACATGTTATGTAGCCCAGGAGAACCTCAAACATATAATCTTCCTGACTCCCAAATTCTGCCATTATAGACATGTGCTACCATGTTTGGCCTTTGAAAGACCTGAACGGATAGAGGTAAGTACTCATCAAGATCCATGCTCATGGATCAGAAGGCTCGATATTAAGATACCAATTATCAAACTGATCTAAAGGAGAAACAGGGCCCTGAGAAATCTATCAGAAGATGCACTTGTAGAAACCAGTGAGTTCTAGAATTGGCATGGGGCAAAGAACCAGAATAGCTTCACATAGTTTTAGAAAAGCAGAGCACCAAGGACTAAGGGTCCTGTAAAGACGATCCCCCTCAGGCAGGCGGTGGTGGCACACACCTTTAATCCCAGCACTTGGGAAGCAGAGACAGGTGGATCTCATTGAGTTCAAGGTAAAAAGCAAGTTCCAGGACAGCCAGGACAGTTGCACAAAGAAACCTTGTCTAGAAAAACCAAGGGAAGAAAAAAAGTATTCCACTCTGTAGGCAATGAGCCATCAAATGGGCGGAGCCCACTCTCCACACTGAGGGCTGGAAGTGGACATACTATGGAGAAAGTGCAACCCAGCGCCCTTACAACCCTAACAAAACTCTTTCAAACCAGATCCTGGGAAAGCAAAACCGAAGACATTCTAAAGGAGAACTCAAAAGAAACCTTTGTGCTTTGAATCAGCACAAACTAGGACATAACCAGCGTGGAAAGAGTCGGGAAGCTGGATGTGAACACACACTCTGAGGCATGTGTGAAGTGCGTGCACACAAAAGCCAACCATTCTCCCTGACCAAAGACTTGATCATAACACACCTCAAAAACTCTTACTAAATTAAACAAGCACATTTTTTTAAAACCAGAGGCCAAAGATCTGAACCAACACTTCACAGAAGATGTGTACGTGTCAAGCGCATGAAAAGACACCCATGCTTCAGTCATCACATGCCATCAGGGCCTGAGCAGCCTCCCAACTGGGGGAGGAGCTCTGACCTCCTCAAACATGAAGGCCTCTAAAATGGCTAACTGTGCACCCCTCACACACTCATGATCCCCTCTAGGTAGCAGTCCAAGAAAGGGAGACCATGTCTACTAAAAGATCTACAGGGAATATTCCTGAAAGAAAGCTAGATATGATAGCCAATCTTGGTTGTCTACATAATGCAATGGCTGCTTTATCTTGTGTAACACTTTTAGGCCACTCATGCAGCTGCATTTGTCAGAACCCAGTCCTGGTGCTGCTCAGTACAGGTCCACTGGCCCCCCAAGTGAGTGCACAGAAGAGGACTGATGGGTTTGGGGAGTAAGCACTGGTCCCACTCATCCCCACAGGAGCTGCACATCAACTGTAGTGCATGGTGAACACCTTTATCCTCCTCATCTCTGACTGCGCAGGACCTGGGATGGCTGCCACGCATACGGACAGTCTCTTGTCCCACTGGGGTCGTTAGACAGGGTGATGACAGTATCTCTTCACACACTGGGCTTCTTTTGTGTAAGAGCTGCTTGTCGCTGCACACTAAACTACAGAAGTCTTTGTAAAGCGTTCTAACCTCTGCACCCACCTTGCTTTCTTTTAATTTTGAAGTCAAACTTACTGATCCTTCCTGTTTCTGATATTACTTTATCCTAAGGCCCTTCCTCAGCCCAGACAGTCTTCACATGCCCCTGAGGCCCACAGCGCCCCCTGTACTGCACTGCATCCTTCTGGAAACCTCCTCCTCTAGGAATGTCACCAAGGTCCCTTCCAGGCATTAGGAGGGAGAAGGCCAGCTCAACCCAGAGGTGAGCTTAGAGTGTACTTCCTCCTACCTAAGAAGAAAGATCACACTCAGGTGTCCCACACAACAGGGGTGGCTCTAGCAGAAAGGACACCTACACAAAACAGTGACAGGCAGCCCTTCCCCCCTTCAACTCAGAGCTCCAGCCACAAACCCCGAGGTGCTTCAGTCCACTTGGGAACAACCAGGCTCTGCCACGACAAAGGCCATCCTGGTTTCCACATGTTCAGTATCAAGTTTCAGCTACACTAAAATGGCACAGTCGCAGAAATCAACAACCAATTTTGTAAGTACCTGGAGTTCCTCAGAGGACAGACAGAGGGGCTCCACTGGAGATTATGTTCCAGGGGAGTCTCTCTCATCAATGGCTGCTTCAGACCACTCTTCCTCCCAGGTTCTCTGCCCTAACCGACACACAAAGTGCCTGTCCCCATCTTGAGAGGGTTCCTTTCCAACTGCAAACCTAGTCTGCTAGCAATCGATGACCAAAGTAACCTGGAGCGCCCAAGGGGCACAGAGTTGAGCCAGCTTCCTCTGCGGTACTTCCTTACCTAGATAGAGCACCTGCTTGCCTGAGCACCAACACAAAGATTCTGATGTGGCACAAAAACTACTTTAAAACCCCTAGGCTCCTGTACAGCTCAAGTGGCTCACGTACCCTAGATGTGCTTGTCAGGGTCCTAGAAATCATTCTCATATGGCTATGAGAGCTTGGACAGGCCCTTGCCTGTGAAACTGAGCCCCTTGGGGCCCTGTAAGACAAATCCATTGAAGTGCCACCAACAGGCCCCTCAAGCACTAGCCCTGAACCTGGCCACTTCCCACAAGACCCTGCTTCTCCCAGAGAAGCTCATCTACTCTTGTGAAACCTGCTCTAGAACACCACCATCTCCCAAGGTCTTTATGTGGAAGACACATCCCATTTAAGGACACCCCTCTCCTGAATTAGTTTTCAGGTTTATTGTGGTACCAATCCTGGCTCCACACCCCTCAGCTGTCAGCCAGCACCATCCAAAGACTCCTATTTTTTTACTGTGGTGTCTCCATGCACAATGTCCCATACACCCGTCTTCCATATCCACCACCACTCTCAGAGTCTCTAAGCCAACTGTGACTGCCAGCAACTACTTGAGAATGAATCTGAGTGCCTACCTTGTGGGCAGTGACAGCTACCTGGGCCTTCTCTGCCCCCACCAGCAAGGCCACTAGCTCCTCCTCTGTCCTCTTGTAATGTCAGAACTGAGTATGAAACCCCAGCCAGGCCCAATTTTTAGCCACAGTCCAACATCACACCATTGAATCTGAAGGCTATGGCCATCGACCTCCACATCACCGAAAGTGGGCCCCATCTTGCTTAGTCAGCCACTCGCCCGTCTGCCCACAGCCACTTCACTGAGCAAATTTACGCACAAGAAGACACAGATGAGCCCCTATGTCACATGAAGACTGGGGTGCACCTTGAGTGTGGTCACAAGCACAAAGTAACTTCAAAAAGAAACCACACACTTGCTCACTTGGTTGCAGTGCACAACAGCAATCAGAGCAAATCTCTGTGAGCTGTCCGTGGTCCTCCTTGAGGACCTGATCTCTCTGCCTTGTACTCCAGTGCCAGTGACCTAGACCACCTCACAGGTCCCACAGAATCTTCTTACTGCTAACCTGAACTTCTCAGTCCCGTCTTGGTCCTGCCTCTTGTATACCTAGCAGGCGATTCTGCAGTTCTTCAAGTGTACCATGAGACCTGCTAGTACAGGAGGGGGAACCCTGAAGGAACGACCCAAGAGAGGAAGTGGGGAGGATCCAGATCCAGGAAGGAGCAAATAGGAGAATGAAGAGGACCCAAGCAAGGAAGAACCAAGGGAGGACCTCAGCTAGATGACTTGGGCCGGGGGAGAAAACACCAGAACAAGGGAGTAACAGACATCTGAGAATAAGAAACTTCTTTGGAGCCATGGAGATGAGTCTCAAAAAGGAAGAACTGCCATAGAGACAATGCCAGAAAGGACAGTGAGCAAGCTAGAACACACACAGACACACAGCATCCTCACATCCTCCACGGAGAGCAGGTGCAGGAGGAAGCCCAACGGCTGACCTAGTAAGAGGTCTTTTCCTGGGCTCTTTGAGGGCCCTGGCTGTTGTGTCCATGAGGCCCCAGCTGGCAGGCATCCAGGTCAGCTAATCTCTGACCCTCCTTTCACACTCACTGCCCAGCCTACGGCTGTCAGCCCACTCACTCGAGAATACTCCTGCTAAGAACTCTTGCACCTACTGGCCTGGAAGCAGACACAGACACTAGCCCCACAAAGCCACAGGATGGTGGCCCAGATCTTGGTAGCCAGGGGCTCAGCAGCGTCCCAGAAGTTCTGCTGTGCTGAGAAGCACATCTACAAGCAGACAAGTTGGACTGCCCACCAGCAACCTCCAAAACTGTGCCAGTGGCTACACCAAACACCTGACTGCCCTGGTCCTATAACTATCTGGCTCAGTCTCCCAGTATACACACTTAGTGATCACCACAGCCACAAGGACAGTCCTTCAGTCCTCGGTACCCTCATGAGGAGTCCGGCTGGCTCCCCACTCCACACCAAATCACCTCAGAAATCACACATTAGAATGGTGGGACCACCGGGCATTGGTGGCACACACCTTTAACCTCAGCACTTGGGATTTCTGTGTATTTGAGACCAGTCTGGTCTACAAAGAGAGTTCTAGGACAGCTAGAAAAACCCTGTCTTGACACACACACACACCCCAAAACACACACACACACACAACCATCTTTTGGAAACCCCTGCCCCTGAACTGATTCGCCTGGTATCTGCTGTATACTCAGAACCTGCATTCCCAGATTCACAGGCAGTAAATAAACAGCCTGTTCCCAGAGGGCCACCTTCACTGCTGGACAGCAACAACTGGACACACAAAAGACAATCTGACAATACCCAAGGATACAAGGCCGCCACTAAGCTACACAGCATCACACAGCAAGGCCCTGTGAGGCAGGTAGAGTACTCAACGCAGACAAAAATACAAATGACTATGGCAGAAGAAACTGTCCACATACAAGAGACATCACACAGCCATGGAGTCCCCAAAAGCCACTGGAAACAGAGAACTCTACAATATCAACCTAAAATGAAGTACCCATGCCTAGGAATGTACTGAAGAGGCAGTTAGCATGTCCAGAAGGGAAGGGACGCTACTACAGGCCAGCATAAGAAATGTAATGCATGCTCACCTGGTGTGCTGGCTCAGTTATGGCTCTCCTACAGGATAGCATACGGGTCCTGATTCAAGCGTGGAATGATATAAACGAAAGCTAGCCAAGTTAACAGGGACTGTAAGCAACGCAGATCTACACATTTGAGATCCAACAGCATATATGTCATTCCCTGGATGGCTTTTCATGCTAATTATATCAGTCAAGTCACACCACATCCTAGAGAACCCCTGAATCACACCTGGGACATCTCAGCCACATGGGGCCCCACACCAGATGTTGAGGGTGTACAAATGCATGGGTGCTTCTGCTCAGTGGACAAGACCACACCAAGACCAGGACTGAGCCAACAGGCAGTCTCAGAGGTGTGGGCTTGCTTGAGCAATACACATCTGGGGGTGGTACCCCACAGGGACTCTGCTCAGCTGGGCCTCTTTGCTCTGAGTGACAAACAGATCCAGTAACAATGAAGAAAGCATGGGAAAAGGTCCTGTCTGTCAAGCACGAAGCTGACCTCTGGGGTCAGGCTGCTTAGAGTCTGCCTTTCACTCTAAAAGCAACAGGAGCTCTCAGAGCTTCCTCGGTGGACTGGATACCTGGCAGAGGAAGGACACCTCATGCTCAGAGCATCTAAAGAGTTGTCCCAACACTGGGGAGGGAGACACAAGGGGGAGCAATTGGATGCCTGTAACAGCACACTGTCCCATGCCTGGACCACACCTGCCAAGGTTGTTGCACCATCACCTGCTGGCCCTGAGGCAGCTACAAACACAGGCAAAACCAAGCAGGCCACCAGAAACAGGAGATTGTTAAAAGGCACAGAAAAGCTCCAGCTCCAGGTCTCCTCAAGAGAACTACAGTAAGATGACAGAGTGGGTGTGACCCTCATCCCCATCACCCTGGTAGTGTTACGTCAACAGGCACAATGCTGCTGACAGAAACGGAACCATGACAAGTGGGGCCACCCGTCTATGCCAACACCAGGACACGTTTTTGGTCTTTCCCAGCCCACTGCCAGGGAATGAAAGCAGGACTTGCACACACTGGGCAGACACACAGCTGTGCCCCAGCCCTCTTTTAGATTTACATTTTCATTCAGGGTCTCATCCTGAACTTCATGTTGCAGCCCAGACCAGCCTTGAACTCGTCATCCTTCCACACCAGCCTTCCCAGCTGGGATTAGCAGCTGGAATTAGCGACTGTGCCACCAGACCTGGTCCAAGTGCATTTCTGTCACCTGAGAATGGTGTTCATACATGTCCCAGTACTACATGTGTCCCATGCACAACTGATGCACAACCCACAATACTCACATGCACGTTACCAGGGTTATGTGTAGACAAGAAGAGGTGTAACCCTTCTTTTTCAGGGTGGTCTTCCCAGCCCAGGAACCAGGTCTGGGATAAGAAAGTCAAAGAACAATGATGCCAAGATCCAGGATGGAGGCTAGGATGATTCTCAGGGCCCTGATGCCGAGACAGCTCCGACTCTAACCTAGCCTCAGGGACCCACAGAGACAGCTCCGACTCTAACCTAGCCTCAGGGACCCACAGAGACAGCACTACCCTAACCTAGCCTCAGGGACCCCCAGAGGCAGCACTGATGCTAACCTAGCCTCAGGGACCCCACAGAGATAGTACCGACCCTAACCTAGCCTCAGGGACCCAAAGAGACAGCACTAATCCTACCCTAGCCTCAGGGACCTCACAGAGACAGCACTACCCTAACCTAGCCTCAGGGCCCCACAGAGACAGAACTGACCCTAACCTAGCCTCGGGGACCCCAAAGAGACAGAACTGACCCTAACCTAGCCTCAGGGACTCCACAGAGACAGCACCAACCCTAACCTAGCCTCAGGGACCTCACAGAGACAGCACTGACCCTAACCTAGCCTCAGGGACCCCACAGAAACAGCACTGACCCTAACCTAGCCTCAGGGACCCACAGAGTGGACTATGGCCTACAAAGCATTCCCATAATGAAAGACATGGTCATCTCTCTCTTTGGCTCTAGACATAGACCCTCCTGATTTATAAACATTGTGGCAACAGAAAGGATACAGGAGGGAAAGTTATATTACTCCCTGTCCTAGAGCCAGTTTAAAGTCTGGTAAGACCACTACACCAGGAGACAGAGGTCAGAGGTCAGAAGCCAAGGAATGCCGTGTAATGAGATCCTGGTGAAAAACTCCCTCACAGGACCAGAGCCTGAATCACCCTAAGGCTTCACACACACCCTGAGAACCAAATTCAAAGTGGCACAAAACCGGCTCCACCCACTTGTCAGAAGCTGCAGAGAAAACTCTGGAGTATCCTGACAAAGTGCGTGCAGGGTTGCGGACAGAGTCTATGGGTTGACCGCACTCCATCCCTTACAGAGCTCTGCTCTCAGCCGCAGCCCAGCGACAGTCTCTACTTCCTCCCAGCCCCACTCCTCTGCTGGCTCAGCCCCATTCAGGACCTGCTCCTTGTCCCTCAAACCTCCCTTCCCTCTCCATTGCACATATTCAACTTCTTTGCAGTTACAAACAGCCAATTATCAAGTTTTCCCAGCTAGAATTAAGAGAAAGAGAGCTGTGTCACTTCTGGGACAAAACCTAGGACAAGGGGGAGCCTCTGCCCACTGCCTGCTGCCCTTCCAGCTGGCAGGACTATGACATCCTACAGCACAGACATTGGCCAGGGAGCACCAGCTACAGGCAAGCAGGAGCTGCAAGGTGGAAGAGAACTCAAGGAGCTCGAATCAAAGTCTTGTGGGAAAGTGACCACCAGTCCCTCACAGAATGGCAGAAGCCAAAGTCACAGAACACTTTGAGTCTACACCAAGCAGGCACAGTGAGCACTTTCCCCAGCAGAAGCAGACATTCCAGTATGCTCACTCTTTGCACACAGCTGTGTAAAGCACAAAAGCAGACATCTAAGTAAGTCACATGCAGGTCCCCCGAGCTGCCAACACACTGCACTGCAAGTTTCCTTGCAGCGGCCACTGGTCCCTGGCAGACCATTTTCCTATATACTCACTACCTTCATGGGGGAAATTCTTATGATGGGACTTTCAAGGCTCAGAGTCAGGCCACAGACTGAAAGTCTACACAACAGCACACAGCATAGAGGCTGAGGCAGCTTGGCTGGGATGAGCCACACACACAGTATAGCAGGTCCCAGCACAGTGGCTACATTTTGTCTTTTCCTCGCAGTTGGTGGTTCTTCACTCCTGCCAGCAGCCTTCCTCCCAGCCACTCCAGGGACTCCACTGGCCTCCAGGAGCAGGCCACTGCCTCCACTTCAGGGCATACCTGGAAGGAGCCCACAGCTCTTCCGGCCATGACCATAAGGGTCATCCAATACTCTAATTCTCAAATGCTTACCGCTCCCCCAGTGCTGGGTTCCTGCTTTATGTTCACTACCCAATGTTCCTACCCAGAAATAACACATCAAACCCATACCCCAAGCCCTGCACACTCCACCCAGAGAGCACATACCACCATGGCTCCCATGTCAGGCTCACTAAGGTCTCCTAACCAATCCCCAGAGTTGAGACCATGAGCAAGCCCCATTAACGTCCACCCATGCCCCCCCTCTGACCAGCCCCCAGCACCTTTGTATTCCATAGCTCACAGACACAAAAGTGACCACAAACTCAGTTTTGATTCTCTCACTGCCCTGCATAAAACCCTGATGGCTGCTTTCAGATGAGAAAAATCTCAATTCTAAGACCAAATCAACATAGCCTCACCTCCTACCCCCTCTCCCCACACCCCTGCCTCTGCCCCCCAGTCTTTTCATGGACAGGATATGTATGGCTGACCCTTCTCTTCACTTAGGCTTCCCAGGAAGGCCCTCCCTGCCTAGCATCCCCTCAGCCACAGGTACCCATCACAGTGAGAAATATCTCTGAAATCCAGAAGAGCAGGATCTGTAGCTGTGAGACTCCAGGTAGGCCCTCAGCACCCAGCTCAGCATACTCTCCAGCCAGCATGCATTTTTAAGTACAGTTCTGCAAAGTGAGCCTTAAGTAAAATCCCCAGACTGCCCCAGCACCATACACACTAACAAGACCCATACCAGCTGAGTCAGAGATGTACCATCAAACTATACAGACCCTATACGATGTTACCGACTCCCGAGAAGTTATACTTGGACAATGATTATAGAGTGTAAACTGGCCTAGCCCCCTGCAATCTGTATCACGGCCTAGAAGATGCTCAACCCATCAGATGCCCAGGTGCATGTGAAGATCTCCAAGTAAGGGTAGGCAGGGGACCTCAGCACAGGGTCTTCACAGACTGAGGTGCACAGAAAACGGGCAAGGCAAGGCTAGCCACACACACTCAGCAGGGTTGGGGGTAGCTCTAACTTTATGAAAATCAGAAATACCAAAAGAAAAGGCAGAAATGGTCAGCCCTGACAGCCAAGTCTAGGTAAGGGGCAATGGCAAGAGACTTCATTTTCTTCCTATTACTTTCAAATAGTGAATACAAACCTGTAATCAGAAAAGGCAGGCTGGAAAATACTAATGACTCTGTGACATCATACTAGGGGGAGAAAACAGTCAGATACGGTGACACACACCATAACCACAGCACTTGGGATGCTAAGTCAAGAGACAGCCTTGGCTACATGGGGAGACCCTGCCAAAAAAAAAAAAAAAAGTCAGCCAGGATGGCTTTCCTTTAAACACCTCTCAGACAGTCACTGCATTACTGAGTAAGCCCCACTCTGCCATTTCACAAGGTCCAGGTGAGCAGGCTCACCCTGTCCACCTTCCTCTCCACAGGGCCTACCTGTGATTACAGGACAAACATGAAGTCAGGGCTGCCCTGTGAAAGACCAAAATCTCTCAAAAACTACTCCTGTGGGCCGGGGATAACTCAGTTGGTGAAGTGTTTGCTGCACAAGTGGGAGGATCTTAGTGAAGCTCTAGTACCCACACAGCACTTGTAACACTGTGTTCCAAGAGTTTGCTGGCCAACCAATGCATCCTACTTGCGGAGTTCCAGTCAGCACCTGAGAAATGCCTCCCAAGTATGACCTTGGGCCTCTACACCAAGGTATGAGAATGCGTGGGCACATGCGCACACACATGCACACGCACACACGCACATGAGGAAAATAAAGGGGCTGGGGAGATTGTTCAGTCAGGAAGATGCTTGCTGCGCAAACACAAAGACCTACATGAAATCCAAAGCACTCCAGCACAAACCAAGCACGGCTGTTCCAGATGCATTTCCAGAGCTGGTAGGGCAGAGAAAAGAGGACCCCTTAGCTAGCTTTGCTGGTCAGTCAGTCTGGTCAAATTAGCAAGCTCTAGGTTCAGTGAGCAACCTTGTTGAGGATTGATGGGGGGGGGGGGGTTGAGGGGCAGGGCATATACTGTGCACACATAGGCAAACATAAACAAGTATACACACAGAGGAAAAAACATCCTGAGCCACTGCCCCAATGTATTTTAACACAGAAAGCAGAAAAGTAAACTCTCTTTTCTCCTCTCCTTCACCTCTCTGTAAAAGGCAACCAACCAAGGACCCTTCACCCTGCCAGCACCTTCTCCAAAATGCTCAGCCAGATCAAGAGATGCTCAGCCTCTGCCCTGTGGCTGCTCTGGGCAGCAGTCCTCAAAGGGAAGGCTCAACTCTTTTGGCTGCTCATCTCCTGCTCATCTACTCAGCATCAACTTAGACCTCAGACCTCAAATTAACCTCTTCAGAGCCACAGAACAGATTCACTGCTAAAATGTCACTCGAAAGCCTGACATCAAGTCTGTCACAAGAACAAGAAGTCCCACAGAACCAGTGACTCCAAGACCTTGGTCATCAACACCACCCACCACCCGGAGGTTGTATGTGCACTACTCCCTTCAAAAGGCTGGGGGCCAGCACTGAGGAGGCAGAGGGAGGCAAATTCCTATGAGTACCAGGACAGCCAGAGCTACACAGAGAAACCCTGTCTCTAAAACCAACAAACAAATAAACAAAAATCTGGGAGCCAAAGAAAACAGTTAAGAACCTTCCTCAGAACCGCCCTACCACACACAGAGATAGAGGAAGGGGTCCCAGAGATGGTCCAGTGAGGAAAGGCACTTGCTGTGCTAAGCAAGCCCAGAATCCTGAGTT
>NC_022033.1:1881558-1886201 GCF_000317375.1 Microtus ochrogaster | reverse complement strand
AAAAAAAAAAAAAAAAAAAGGACAAGGTTCTTCATAGCTTCACAGACTCTCAGAGAGGCACAAGGGTCTGAGCTCCAAGCAGCTCCTCCTGCACAAGGTTCCTACTGACTTGAGCATGAAACAAGCAGCAGGGCTGAATCTGGCTCTGTGGCCCCATACAGCAGCAACAAGGCACCTGGGCAAGCAGGGTAACAAAAGAGGAAGGCAGGGTGGATACTGGGTAGGATCCTAACTGTGGTCAACCTTATCACTTACAGATTCTTAAGCTTTAAGTCCTTGGTAAAAATATTTTAAAATATATATATATAAACCAAAACTTTCACAACCCTACCATAAAACAAAACTCCTAATACTTAGACGCAACCTTGTAGTGCCTGGTCTGTCTCACAGAGCAACCCTGCCAAGCACAATGCTCTCAAAGAGTTAGTCAAACTGCACTCACAACACAAACACCCAGGTCACCCAGACCTCCTACGGAAAGGTCCCCTCCCAGGCCAGGCCAGCTGAGGCTGCTTCTCCAAACTTCACAAGCTGCAGCAGACCTCAGGCAGTTTCTACTGAGCTTCACATCTTTCTTTGCTTCAAGATCTGCAAAAACAGCTATTATGACTTGATCAACTCAGATATAACCTGCTATTTATAAAAGCTATTTCCAAATTTATAGCATAAATGGAGGAAAGCGCACGCATAATCACACCAAGGCAGACTTTGAGAGCATCCCCAGAGCACCCCGACTTCCATTTCACTTCAAAGGTGCAGAAAGTCCCACTACCCCACCATGCCCTCCATTCAGCCCAGATTAAGGTGGGCATGGCTCTGATCCAATGGCATCTCTGGCGCAATTGTGAAGAGGTTTAAGAGGCAGCCTTCTCCAGCATTCCCAGTGGCCTGGCCTCCTGCAGGGTCATTCACATCTACCCAGGCCAGGGTTCCTTTCCTAGCAGCCCTAGAATACAGGGCTCTGGCCCAAAAGTGGCAGCACAAGCACCAGAAAAAAATAAGCCAAGTAGGGAGGCATACAGTAGCATCCAGGCAGCTGGGACAGAAGGAACTCAAGTTCAAGGCCAACATGCATTATAGAACAAGTCCCAGTAATCTAATAAGAGACCCTGCCTCATGAGAATCAAAATCAAAGAGGTAAGATGGGTTATCCTCAAGCCCAGAGCCTTCTAAATACAGCATGAAGTGTTAAAGACCACCATCCTGAGAATGTTCACAGGCCCCTGTAGATGTCAATCATCCATCCCACTACCACACTGCCCAAAGATGACAGGCCAGCAGTGAACAGCACCAGGCAGGAGACGGAGCCCAGTCTTGCAAGGGGCACAGGAGTCTGAGGGATTTGTGACGCCCAGGTGCCCCACTCTATCCTTCATGGTTACCAGAATGGTCCTCCTCCTCCTCTCTTCCTCCCTACTCCTCTACAAACTAGGTTTGACCTAAATCAAGCCCCCTGCTGAGGTCCTCTGAAGTAGCATGTCGATAAGCTGGCGGTGGCCACCCCTGCATGGTCCACCTGTGATTATCACTGGGAACAAGACAGCCCTGCCCAAACTTCTTAGCCACCCTGGATAAGAATTTCCATTCCAATAAAACTAACCTCACAAAGACTTTGCTACTTCGACAGCAAAACCATCCTTGAAACAGGGAAAGGACCGGGGCCCCAGGAAGAAAGACCAGCTGTGCCTGCGTCTCATCCTCTTCACAAAGCAGTCAACCTCACTTTACAGTCGGACAGATTGAGGCTCCATAAGACAAACAGTGACTGTGACCTCAAGTAAGAAAAGCTAAAATTCCAAGAACGTCCCTTTAGGCTGCTGCTGCCAAAAGCCCAGCACTGTAACTCCCAGATAGCTCTCCATCCTTGGGGAGTCTGGGAATCAGCCCCCCAGCTCAGGGAGGCACAAGCGCAGCCAGCCAGCAGCAGGCTTCCCTTCTCCGCACATCACCCAGCCAACACACACCACACATGGGAACCAGCACTGACATGTCCTAGCCACAGTGCCAACCACAACATCCCGGCCAATGGAAGGAATGTCCTCTCCTAGACCAAGAACCCAAGCTTTAGCGACATGCAAGCAAATTCTAACACACGAAGGAAAAACGCTAAAGCAGCCTGCAAGACAGCGTCCTCAACCCAGATCTTCCAAAGCCACCAAAGCACACACTAACTCTGAGGTAATCTCACCTGCTCCTTCTCCAGCTGTAGTCACACTGTGACTTGCCTCCACTGGCTCCTGAGCTGTGCACCAGCGTTCAACCAGCATTCATGGGAGCTCTCACTGTGATCAAGCTTAGACTCTAGCACCGGCAAACGAGCAGATCACAATCGCAGTAACATCCCAGCCCCTTTACAGAACTATCCTGAAAGGCCTCGATGTGTAAGGACAAGTTCAACACGCTTATTAGAAGTTCCTGATGACCGGTGAAGACGTGACCTCAGAGACCTCAGGTTGAAACCTGTGTCCCTCCCCTTGCCCAGCGTGACCTCTATCAAGAGGGCACTGGGCGGGACTCAGCCCCTTTCACACTCCATTCAACTGCCAATGGCATGCTATTCCACTTGACACCTATGTGTAGCTTTGAAACCTGCCCTCCCCCAAGACTGTTATTGGCTAAACAGGAGTTTTATTAGAACTTACTTTCACTTATTTTTTTTTAATATGTTTTACTATGAAAGATGTCTATGAAGAAGGAACTTCAGAAAAAGTTCTAAACCAGAATGTTTACATCCTCTAACTGTTTGAAGAAAACCTGACTTTCTAGCACCGGTGGTAGTTTTAACCACCAGACATTAGCTTCGCTTTGGGTGTTTTTAAACTAAGGTAATCAATCAGCATTCCTTATCAAGAGAGCAGCAGAAGTCAGAGGGTGCAGAAGATGGCTATGAGCCTTCTCTTTTCCGGAAAGCAGGCAGCAGCTTTGAAGCAGAGCTCAGGGTGTTTCCACCCAGGTGTCAACAGGCACCGTCCACTCCCCAACACAAGCATGGGGGCTGATGCAGAGTGCAGAGGAGCGCAAATAACAGGCACGTTTACATTTTTCCCCAAGGAGTTACCTTCTGCTCAAACACATCAACCCTGAACCCGACCAGGAAACCAAGCAGTTATGATGGAGACAGCAGCAAATGCCCTTTTCAAATGACACCTTCCTTCTTCCAGGGAGAAGGGCTTCACTACATGGTACTCAAAAGCAAAGGAAACAGGGTGAGCCAAGATAGCCACGGAGGGATGCCATGGGCACCTGACCACGAGAGCTTTCCTGGTAAAAGGGCAGCATGAGGACATCCTAGCCATGGGAAGGCACTGTGGAAGGACCCCTGGAAAGAACTCCAATACAAAGGTACCAAGTATTACGGCATTTCGCATAGTAGATTACAACTACAAACTGAATCTTAAACTATAAATGTCAGCTATATTTTCCACTCAGAGGTCAGAATGAACATAAAGAACAAGACCTTCATTCACACCGTGCAGTAAACCCCAGATATGTGGCAAGAGACAGTTGCAGCCCCGGTTCCTCTGTCAGAGAGCCTCCTCAGAACATGGGAGCCCCTGCAACCTCAGAAACACTTGGAGGTCCCGCATCCCTGGGGGCCTGTGATGAGCCTTCCTGATCCTCACAGACTTCCACAGCAAACCTCGATTCTCAAGACGCTGCAGCTCTTTCAAAGTGACCCACAGCACTTTTCAGAAAACAGCGAGGACACAGCGGCAGCATGTTTCCTAATTCTCTACTACTGCCACCGCGGCGGGCGGCGCTGCTACTACCGCTGCACATGTCACTATTAACACAGGAGGAGCGCTCGGGGGCTCCCGTCGCTCCAGCCCAGGGTTCAGTGGGGACACTCCAACAGAGGACTCCCAAACAGAAACAGTCTGCGAGCCTGGCAGGGAGTCCCTCATCGAACCCACGGGACCAACCTTCAAACGCTAACGCAGTTTCTGTGCCTGAGCACCCACAGCGCAATGATCACCTGCATCTGCAGACCCCTGCGCACCAAGCGTCCTGCTGACCTCCAGGGGCGGCAACAACAAAAGCACCCAAAACCCCTTAAGGCACTGATGACCACTGACCCACGCTCTGCTCCCTCCTAGTCAACCTCCCTGGCAGCAAGGGGAAAAGTCCACGCCTTACACCCAGACTTCATCAGCCTGCCCAGCAGGAGGTCGCCCTCTCTTGACCCCGCCTGAGGGAGGAGAGAGGGGTCCCTCAGGCACACGACGGTAGCCCATGGCACCCAGGAGAAAACGGGGCACCAAAGTTCCCCGAGGGCTCTGGGCACTCCAGCACTGGAAAGCTCTCAAGACTGGCAGGTCACCTGAGCAGAGGCTGCCCCTCGGCCTCGCAAGCCAGCCTGGCCAGGGCAGGGCCCCAAGATGCAACCCAGAACTTCCTGGAACGCCTGGGCCGCCCGGTGCACCCGCCCTCGCCTCCCGTCGCGCGCTGCCACTCACCTGGGGGCAGCTGGAAGTTCTGGATGTTCGTCGGGTTCTGCGGCGGCTGCGGCAGGCGCGGGGCCAGTACGGTGGGCGTCAGCGTGGCCCGAATAGCGCCAGTGGTGGCCGCCGGCGTCCGAGGCAGACTGGGGGTCGCCGCGGCCGCGCCCTTTGCCAGCCCCGCGGGGGTCCCGGGCGCAGGCC
>NC_022033.1:1877747-1880397 GCF_000317375.1 Microtus ochrogaster | reverse complement strand
GGCACGCAGGCGCGGCACCACGCAGGCGCGGCGGCACGCACCGCCCCCGCCCGCGCCCCTGCGCCCGCTGATTGGCTGCGGCCGGCTCTTAAAAGACGCGGCCAATGGCTGCGAGCGCCAGAGGCCGGGGAGCAGGCGAGCCGCTGGGTGTCGGTCGGCTTCTCTGGCGCGGGTGGGATTGGCTACCGGGCCCGGAGAGCGGGCGGCGGCGAAGCGCTCGGTGGGTCGCGGCGGCGGGGCTCGCCCTTTGTCTGCGCTGTTCCAAAATGGCTGCGGCCAGGGCGGGCTGTGAAGGCGGCGACGCGGCGCTCCCGAGGCCCGGGCGGTCAGCGAAGAGCGGGAGTCCTGGCACGAAGGCGCTTTCTGGGCGGCTAGCGGTGTGCGGAGGACGCCGCGGGCGCCACGGTCTGCTCCTCTGACTTACGGCCGTGAGGACGAGGACAGCGAGCACCCCGGGCGAAGCTGAACCTCCGGAAGCAGATTTGTTCTGTATTTACTTTGTTTTTTTGTGGGGGAGGGGGGTAATAAATCCTCTACACCGATGTTTGCAAACAAACCGTGGGAGTATTTTAGTTACTGTTTCACCCCTTTCTGGGTTTTTGTTTTTTTTTTAAAGCAAAAGGTCGTGTTGTTGGACGTTTCCAGAGGATTTCTTCTTTCCATTTTTTGAAAAGGCCCAGAAACAAATTCTGTATGGCAAAGGTCCTTGTTGGAACCTCACTGCAACCGACCCTCCCTGGATCATCCTCACTTCGGAGATTTTACCACAGTCAGCGCAGAGCCAGTACTGTGGGGGGAAGGGTTTGACATGGTAAATGTTTTTTTTTTTTCTTTCCTGTATGTGCTAGTACACACCTGAAATCCCAGAACCTGGAAGATGAAGGCAGGAGTACAAGGAATTCAACCTTCGTTATATATTATTTGGAGGCCAGCCTGGGGCCTCATGAGGCCGTGTTTCAAAAAGGTGGGGTGAGGACTCTTTTCTCAAAAACAGAATATAACTGAACCCATGTGCTGATCCTGTCCTAACCTCTTAAACTAAATGGCTTATTAATAACTATAAAACAAACCTCTCCCCCTCCCTACCCCACCACACCTGTTCACTAAGCAACAGTGCACTCGCTTGTAAAAAGTATGTTGTGGGAGCCTAAGAGAACTTTTATTCTGAAACATTAGCCACCCCCTCCCTAGGTTGGGAAAGAAAGTCAAGGCGAGCAGTGTAAGCCTGTGTGCCCCTCGCCAAGGAGTACCTAGCTTGGTTTTGGCTTGGCACCCGAGCAGAAATTGGACGTTGTAGATAAAACCTAAGAGCTTTCTTGTGGCACAGGAAAGCACATCCCTGGCCAAGAGCATGCTAGGCCAGGGCAGTACCACCAAGCGACATGCTCCCAACCCCAAGTTGGGGATTTTTCAATGTTGATGACTGATTTGAAGATCTTAAAGTATATCAGACCATCAGCAGGTTCTTGCTAGTCCCCTGGTGAGTTGGTTTATGAGAACCACCAGTTAGATGTACAGCGGTCTGTACTCCAAACCCTTAGATGAGAGGCGAACAGAACAATGGATGCCTATTTTAAAAAGGGGGGGGGCAAATTCTGAGCTCCCAGCCCCAGGGGCCTGTGTGACGGCTATTTCCATCTCTACACCCTACACTGCACTTTCACTGCTGCCGTGAGGGTCAGTAGGGCCATCCCCATAGAGCAAAGGCTCCTGAGGCCCAGCAGAACCCCTCCACCTCCCTTGTGGTCCCAAGCCTCTTCTAAAGGGAATCAGCCTCCTACTGTGCCTAAGCATCTGCTGATAGCACAGCCCCTGAACTGCACCTTAATTGCTGGTGTGGGGTTAAGGTGCCCACAGTACTTTAGATCCAGGCTGAAGGGCCCAGTGCTCAAGCCCCAGCTCAGGCAGCTGTTTTTCAGAGCACTGCCCCAAGACTGAAGTGGATGTGTTTCCTTTCCTCCTGCAGAAGGGACGGAAGACACTGTCAGCTCACTCTGGAGCCTGAAGGACAGATTTTCTTCCAAGTCTCTCATTTGACACATTGCCACAGGCCATTATGACGTCCGTAGTTTACAGCTGACAGTCCCAGGGCTCCCTTTAAGATTTCGTTAGGACAAATAAAATCATAAAGCACATTTAGTTGGAGGTGTGTGGCTCAGTTGGTGGTTTCATCCCCAGCACCTCACACACTAGGTGTGGTAATATGCACTTACAATCTCAGCCCTCCAGTGGTGGAAACACTTGAGGGCTGAGAGTGTTTCCACCACTCGAGGAGTCACAAATTCAAGGTCAGACTCTGCCCTTCAGAAAGCCTTGGCTACCTGAGACGTGTTTTTAGTTTTGTTTTGTTTTTCAAGATAGGGTTTCTCTTTGTCACCCTGGCTGTTCTGGAACTCACAGAGATCTGCCAGCCTCTGCCTTCTGAGGGCTGGAATTAAAGGTGCATGCACCCACCACCCAGCGAGACCTTGGTTTTAAAAAATAAAAAGAAACGACCATGCTCAAATGTGGAAGAACTAACCAGCCAAGAGTGACAGAATAGGAAGCAACACACCACGATGCTAATGCGTAGGGCAGTGGGCATAAAAAGGCAGAGTCCCCAAGTCAATAGCTTCTTAAACCTTTTAAACTTACTAAGGCCGGGTGGTGG
>NC_022033.1:1866489-1877221 GCF_000317375.1 Microtus ochrogaster | reverse complement strand
ACCAGGCTGGTCTCGAACTCACAGAGATCCGCCTGCCTCTGCCTCCCAAGTGCTGGGATTAAAGGCGTGCGCCACCACCGCCCGGCCCTAAAGATGTTTAAAAAACAAAGTAGGCACAGCGGAAAGCTGAGGCGATGGCTCAGTTGGCACAGTTATGAGGATATGAGTTGGATCCCAGCACCCACATGCAAAGGCTGAGTGTAGCAGCATGCTCTGTGATCCCATTTATGGGCGGTGGAGACCACAGTATTCCTGGGTCTCACTGGCCCGGATAGTGTAGTGAAATACCCTGTCTCAAAAACTAAGAATGATTGAGGAAAAACACCTGTGTTCCTGATGTTGACCTCTAGCCTCCACGAATGTGCGCGCGCACGCACACACAGACAGACACACGAGAGAGGGGGAGAGAGAGGGGGCAGCTGGAGGCCTCAAGCTAGTTCCTTTTCTGGGCGACTTTATCAAGTCAACCAACCTGTCTTTGGTTGTGTAAACTCAAAGGGATGCATGCACCCTCAAGTAGATCTGCAGCCCAGGGCCTGGATCCATGTAGATACAGGTGCACATATTTTCTCAGTGTGTGTCGGAACAGCAGCTGTGTTACCCCATGGTTCTAAAGATAGAAGGCTGAAATTTGGCATGGGTGGGGTTTATTCCTGGAGTCTAGCTCTTGGGTCCGAGGCATCCTTGCCTTGTGGTGGCCTCCCCTGGCTGTGGTCTCTCTCTTTGGTTTTGAGACAGTGTCTTGTGTTGCCCATGCTAGCCTTGTACCTGGGCTCACCAATGCTATCAGCCTTTCAGATAGCTGGCACCTCTCATCTTAGAATGATGCCAGGCCTGGGATTGGACCTGCCTAAATCCAAGATGATTACATTACATTACATCTGCAAAGTTTCTCCTCCAATGAGTTCACTTGTGTTCTGGTGGATGGGAACTGGGGGAAGGGTCAGTGTGTTCAACCTCTACATCACTGTGTCCTTCTAAGGAGAGAAAGCCTCGAAAAGTGTTGGCCTGTCCATCGCAAATACCTGGACAGACGCCTGGGGCAGCTGCAGTAGGACACAGCAATGTGTGGCTTGAAGCATCTAAACAGTCCTCTCCCTGTCCTGCATTCTCTCATCAAGACTCCTTTGCTTGGGACCAGGCTGGGGTAGCCACCAATCTCAGGATTACTGCATTCAGTGCTCTCTGCAAGCCGGGGGAGGAACTGAAGCTAGAAGCTAAGTCTGGGTCTCACTCTTGCTAAGGGCAGGGAGCCAAGTGAGGGTCCCTGCAGTTGCCGGACACTGACGACACTCTGTTCTCACTCTGAGGTTAGCCATCTTTCTGTCCGTATGTCTTACACAGAGAGACATCACGGGTCTGATGCCTGGCCCTGCCCTCTCCCTTTGAAACTGACCCATGTCTCCAGAGCCAGCTGTCGGCAAACTAGAATGACTCATGTTCAGCAGTCCCTTGGCTGACTCCCACAAAGGACTAACTATAGCTGTGTGACCAGGTTTACAGTTCAGCTCAGAGGAGTATCGGAGGATGTAAAGGAGCCCAGCCTGATGGCATGCCTGCAACAGCCTTCCCCAGAGTCTCCACCTCCCCTGAGTGCCACAGTATCAGCCATACTTCCCAGGGAAAAGCCAGCAGTATCTCCTCATCCTGGAAGACAATGTTGCTCTGCTCCATCAAGTAGCTCTTAGGGCTTCTCAAATGGGTTCATTCCCGACACAACTTGCCCGTCATTCAGCTCCTGTGTCCAGTTTATAAAATCCAAACTCAATTTGGAACAGGGTATAGTGGCACACACATGTAATCCCAGCACTTCAGAGGTGAGGGCAGGGATTGTTCAACGCCAACTCCAACTGCATGGTAATTTTGAGAGCAGCTGGGCCATGTAAGCCTGTGTACTCCCCCAAAAAATCAACCAAACCTCAACTCAGGTCCATGAAAACTTGGTGTCGTCACGTGTTGAATAATCACGTTAAAGGCATAGTGGCCTACATAGCAGTATTGGGAAGTGTCCAGAACTAGTGAGAGGCTTAGGTCACTGGGGATACACCCCAAAAAGAGGGTGGGCCCTGACACTTGCCTCTTGTTAGCTGCCTTTCTCCTTCCTGTGACAGAAAGCCTGGTAGAATAGCCTAAGTGAGGAGAAGCTTGTTCCTGCTCACCGTTTTTGAGGATGTGGCCCAGCATGGGGGAGAAGCTGTGGCAGAAGAGCAACCATGGCTTGCAGTAGCAGGAGCCTGAGGCTGCTTGTTCACATCTGGGAGCATCAGGAAACCCACAGGACAGGAAACAGGGCCTGGCTGCCATTCGTCAAGGCCCCTCCTCTGAGCATTTCATCTAGATGGACTTCACCATCTCCCAAACTGGGGACCACTGAGAAAGTGAAATGCAAGCTGGGCAGTGGTGGCACAGCCTTTAATCGCAACACTTATTGGGCAGAGAAATATGGATCTCTGTTGAATTCAAGGCCAGCCTGGTCTACAGAGTTCCAAGACAGCCAGGGCTACACTGAGAAACCCTGTCTTGAGAAAAACAAAATAAATAATGTGAAATACCGTCACTCTCTGTGGACTACAAAGGACTATTTCAAAAACAAAACACTTTAAAAATATTTTTGTTGGGCTGGGCAGTGGTGGTGCACACCTTTAATCCCAGCACTCGGGAGGCAGAGGCAGGCAGATCTCTGGGAGTTTGAGGCTAGCGTGGGCTACAAAGCAAGTGCCAGCACAGGCTCCAAAGCTAGGCACAAAAAAACCCTGTATAAAAAAAACTTGCTATGTCTGTGTGTATATGATGTGAGAGGAGCATGTGCCTGCCACAGGACGTGTGATCGCAAAAGGACGTGTGGAGTCACTCCTCTTCTTCGCCTTCATGGGTTTCTGGATTGAACGCAGTTCCCCATTGCTGACGTGGAAGGCACCTTTGCCCACTGATCCCTTTCTCAAAGGTTGGCTTGAGAAGAGGGTGAATTTGAAGCTAGTCTGGGTTAGAAAAATAAGAGAACACCATTTATAAGAGTAACAAAAAACCCAGCTCAGACCCTAAGCAATGGAGGAGAGGGGTCCAATCTTGACTTGCCCTGTAGTCAGTCTGATGAATATCTTAAATATCACCATAGAATCTTCATCCATCAACTGATGGAAACAGAGACAGAGACCTGCATTGGAGCACTGGACTGAGCTCCCAAAGCCCAGTTGAAGAGTGGGAGGAATGAGAATATGAGCAAAGGGGTCAAGACCATGATGGGCACACCCACTGAAACTGTGGCGGGCTTCTTGACCAGCGAGGAAGAAACACCCACCACACAAGGATTCTTCTCAGATCACGCTTTACTAGAGTGCACTTGGTTGAAGGAGAGCATGAAGCGAAGGGGGGCAGGAAACGAGAAAGCAGGAGAGAGAGAGGGGCGAGCGCGGCGAGAGAGGAGAGAGACAAGAGACGAGAGGGGCGAGAGACGCAAGAGAGACGAGAGATGCAAGAGAGACGGGGGCACGATGGCAGTTGCTTATATATGGAATTGGCACACGGGTCACCCTGTGATTGGCTGCCACCATCAGCTGACACCAGACTGCATCGAGATAGGCTCAGGGACCCTTATCCACAGTGCATGCGGGAAGCGGGGGACACGCAGCTCTCAAAGGCATAGCCAAATATGGGGTTGTTTATAACCAACAAGACAGGATGTGGCGCCATCTTGTAATGGCGAGCCTGTCCGGCTCACTACATGAAACAGTTTACCTGAGCTAATGGGAGCTCACCAACTGCAGCTGGACTGGGAAGGAACAAGCATAGAGCCAAACTAGTCCCTCTGAATGTGGTTGACAGTTGCATGGCTGGGGCAGACTGAGGGGCCACTGGCAGTGGCACCAGGATTTATCCCTACTGCATGTACTGGCTTTTTGGGAACCTATTCTCTTTGGATGATACCTTGCTCAGTCTAGATATAGTAGGGAGGGCCTTAGACCTTCCCTAAAGCACTGTGCCTTACCCTCTCTGAGGAGTGGATGGGGGTGGGGTAGGAGGGTATGTGGAAGGAGTGGAAAGAAGGGAGGGAATGGGAACCTGGATTGGTGTATGTAATGGAGATAGTTTGGCTTTTTAAAAAAAAAAAGCGAGAGAGAGAAAGAAAAAAAGAAAAGAGTAACAAAAAACAAATCCTCGGGGCAGGAGAGATGCCTCAGTGGTTAAGAGCACTGCCTGCCACTCTGGAAATCAGTGATTTCTCAGAAAATTAGGAATCAATCTACCTCAAGACCCAGCAATACGACTTTTGGGCATATACCCAAAGGAGGCACACTCACACCACACTGACACCTGCTCAGCTATGTTCATAGCAGCACTGTTTGTCATAGCCAGAACCTAGAAACAACCTAGATGCCCCTCAACTGAAGAATGGATAAGGAAAATGTGGTCCATTTACACAATGGAGTACTACTCAGCAATAAAAAACGACATCTTGAAATTTGCAGGCAAATGGATGGAACTAGAAAAAAAAGTCATCCTGAGTGAGGTAACCCAGATCCAGGAAGACAAATATGTACTCACTCATGAGTGGATACCAGACATAAAGCAAAGGATAACCAGCCTGCAGTCCACAATCCCAGTGAAGCTAGCTCCCTCTTCCAGAAACAGATGGAAGCAGATTCAGAGATCCACAGCTAAGCACTGGGCTCAGCTCCCGGAGTACAAAGAGAGGGAGGAGCAATAATATGAGCAAAGGGGTCAAGTCCAGGATGGGGAAACCACAGAGTCAGCTGACCCAAGATAGGGGGAGATCACTGGCTCCAGACTGACAACTGGGGAACCTGCACAGGACAGAGCGAGGCCCCTGAAGGCAGGGGACAGTGGTGTAGCATTAGCAGTAATGGGGCCACTGGCAGTGGGACCAGGACCTAACCATAAGGAATGGGCTCCACTAAGTCAGCTCACTATGGAGAGACACCTTACTCAGCCTTGGCACTGGGAGGAGAGGGAGGGCATTGGTTCTGCCCCAATGAGGTGATAGGACAGACTTAGCTGACTTCCCAGAGGAGGTCCTACCCTCTCTGAGGAGCAGATGGGGGGTAGAGTGGGGTGGGATGAAGGTGGGGTGGTGGGAGGAGAAGAGGGCAGGGGAACTGGGATCAATATGTAAAAAATAATAATGAATGAGTGAGCACTGGCTGCTCTTGCAAAGAACCTGGGATCAATTTTCAGCACCCACACAGCATCTCACAACTGCCCGTAACTCCTGATCCGAGGGATCCAACATGCTTCTGGCCTCTGTGGACACCAGGCATGTACATGGTACACATACATATTTAATCACACAAAAATAGTCACACATGAAATAAAAGCAAATACCTCAATATGAAACTAATGAAAGCACAAGACCCACAATCCGATAACTGTGAAAATAATAAAGTTGAAGAAGAGCTGGGGGGATGGCTCAGTGAATAAGAAGTGCCACTGTACGAGTTTGAGGACTAGAATTCAGATCCCCAGAGCCTCTGTGAAAGCCAGGCAGGTGTGGCAAACACCTGTAACCCCAGCATATGGGAGCTAACTAGGCGAGCTAGCACTCTTGAGCTCGGGGTTCATCAAGACACCCTGCCTCGGCAGGAAAAGTGGAAGCAACAGAGGAAAACAGGAGATACCGGCTTTAGACCTGCACACACAGCACACACGTGCAAATATTTACACTGCACACAGGATAGATACGTAGAGAAATATATCAAATTAAAGAATGAGACGTCTTGACATTGTAAAAATATCATTTCTTCTCAGTATCAGCTACAGACTTGGTGGAAATTAAGTTTAAGTCCCAATTGTTTTGTTTTTAGTCATTGATTACAAAAGTTGACAAGCTGGCTTGTGCTTCTCATACGGCAAAACTAACTCTTCCTTGGGTCACACCTCAGATTCTGGGTGAAACGATACAGCAACATTTGCCTGGCATTCTAGAACGTGACCTCAAAGCATGACCTCAACTGCAGACTCTGGACAGGGGCCAAACAGGAAGAGGGAATGGTGCCAGGTGAGTCACTAAGGTCAAAGCATGGCGCAGGCCATGTGGACAGGAAAAAAAAAAAGACTCTAGAAGGGCCTGAAGTCTTTCTGGCCCAATGAGCTGGATGTCAGAGCTGAGTGTCACAACCCTCTGGAAGGTACAGAGCATCCCCAAAAAGGAAATGCTTAAGAAGAAGGGTCAGACTGGGCTTTTGTTGCCTCCATCTCCAGCTGAACTCTGAGCTGTGTCCTGGGCAGACTCCAAACGACACAGCTCAGAATAAGACAGCTGGAAGAGACATGAGCAGCTGCCCAAGTGACAGATGGCAGCCAGGTCTCAGTCCCCAAGTCGGTTGTCAGCTAACAGATCTCAGTGCTGCCAATAGGAGAGAATCCCAAGTGGTACAAACCGTCACAGCGTCCAGGCTAGAACCCCAAAAGAACCAGAACCAAGATAATATTATCCTAAGGCCAAACAGTGATGGTGCACCCCTTTAATCCCAGCACTCGGGAGGCAGAGGCAGGCAGGTCTCTGCGACGTGGAGGCCAGCCTGGTCTACAGAGCGAGTTCCAGGATAAGTGCCAAAGTTAGACAGAGAAAAATCTGTCTCAAGAAACCAAAAATAAATAAAGTTTTAATAATTAAAAAACAGAGAGAGAGAGATTTGTAATCCCGTACTGGGGACTGGAGACAGGCAGATCTCGGCCGTCGCCAAGTTTAACATTTTCCAGTGAGCGAAAAGACTGCCTTAGAAACAGTAAAAGGCTGAAAGAGTCCCCTGGGTGAGAGTGTGTGTTATGCAGTCATGAGGGTCTGGGTTCGGATCCCAGCATCCGTGTGAAGACCCAGGTGTGGCCTCATGCACACCTCTAACTGCAATGCTGTGAGGGTCATGGGTGATGAGGAGATCCCTAAGGCTTGATGCCTGCCAGACTTGCTCCAGGTTCAGAGACAGATCCCATCCCAAACACGAAGTCCTCTGGCCCCTGCACGCCTGTACATATGAATGTGCTTATCGTGTTACATACGTGCATGCACACAAAAGCAATCAAATTGTTCTGGGAAAAAAAGACCCTGAAGTTGTCCTCTGGCCTGCATATAAAAGGTATGTAAAATGAAAAAAATGTAGTTTGTTTTCTTTTCTGAAAAAAATAAAGAAATTTTTAAAAAGGAGGTTTGGGAGCTTGCAAGAAGGCTCAGAGAGTAAGGCTGCCCACCACCAAGAGGGATGACCATCCTGGGAACCCACCAGGTGGAAAAGATTCACACAAGGTGTCCTCTGACCTTCACAGGTGCATTGTGGTACATGTGTATCTGTGCACGCGTGCACGCGCACACACACACACACACACACATGCTGGGGGGTAATAAGTGTTTTTAAGTTTGTTTTGGGAACCGGAGAGATGGGGCAGCAGTGAAGAGTACGCACTGCCTTGCCGAGGACCATAGTTCAGTTTCCAGCACCCAAGCTGGGTGGGTAGCTAGCAACCTCCTACACCTCCAGCTCCAGGGACTTCAACACCCGCGTCTGGGTAGCTGCACACACATGCACAAACAGAAATGAAATAGAATTTTTAAAATATTTCTGTAAGGTGGCTTTATGAGGCATGCTGCTTAGATTAGGGACTAGGGGAACCTTAGCAGTGAAACTGAAGAGCACGCACGTTCTGACCCGACGTAAACACAGCTTGATGCTTCTGACCTCTTCTTTGAGCTGTCTGTCCTGTGACAGGCACCATCTCTGCAGGCAGATTTGAGAGTTTGCCGGCTGTGTTGAAATTGCTTGACTCTCAGACAGCAGGAAGTGGAAACCGGGTCCCAGGGTCGGAGGCTTCTTTCTGTTTTCACATCGGCTTTATTCTCTGGTCTTTCTATGCCGCCTTACATCCACTGTCCAATCTGTGGGGCAAGTTTTTGAATCTGTGTTTGTGCATGTGTGCTTGTGTGTATGCATGTATGTGTGCGTGCACTTGTTCCATGGCATCAGTGTGGAGCTGGGACAATCCCAAGAGTCTGTCTTCCCCTTCCACCTTCTTTTTCTGTGTTTGTTGCTGTGTGTGAGGGTCCCTGGATTCCCGTCTCCATCTCCTACCTCACCACTGGAGCATGGGGATTACAGATACATACGTTACTGAAGCTGACTTGACATGGGTTCTAGAGATCCAAAATCATGCTTACACGTCTTAGATACTTAGCCATTTTGCAGACCTTTTCATACTTGTCAAATTCTAATAAAGCCATATGATTGTTCCTATCTAGCCCAGCAAATCTACCCTACGCATCCCCCACAGACTAGCGCTTTTCACATCCAGATGCACAGTCCTATTCCCGATAGCCACACACGGACAAGCCCACATTTCCGCCAGCAGGAAAGCGGTGAGGAGACGATCCACTCGCCCTTCTTATAGGATCATTGGTGTGTGCAGTTTTCAGTGTGCTGTAGTGTGTTGGACGAAAGTCAGTGCAGGGTGCAGCTCTTCTTTGCATCATTTTGTAGAAAGCAGAAACCTGGAGGAGGGAGGGAAACTGGGATTGGTATATTAAAAAAAATAAAATTATTAAAAAGAAAGGAAAGAAAAGAAAGAAGGAAAAAGGAGAGAAGAGATAAGGAAAAAAAGGAAGCAAGCAAGCAAACAGAAACCTGAGCCCAGAGATGAACTTGGCCTTGGGCCTCCAGAAAATGGAAGGCTGTGACCCAAACCAAACTTTCCAAATTCTCGGCTGACAAGCTGCTCTCCGTATGTGTGTCGGTGGGCAAAGTGCCTACTGCACAGTCCGAGGTCCTGAGTTTAAATCCCAGCGCCCACATAAAAGCCGGGGCTGGGGAAGGAGTAGAGTCAGGGGCCCAGTGGCAATCCAGGTTCAGTGAGAAACGCTGTCTAAAATCCAGGCCGAGGGCTGGAGAAACGGTTCAGCGGTTCAGTGGTTCAGAGCACTGCTCTGGCAGCGGACCCAAGTTCAGCTTCCAGCACCCACATCAGGCGACTCCATCTCCAGGGGCTCTGACTGACACTCTCTTCTGGTCTCTTTAGGCACCTACATACGTGTACACCCGCACAGAAAGACACATACACACATAACTAAAAATTAAGAAAATCTTTCAAATACAGTGCACACACAGTTGAATGCGCTTCAAGCATTATGGAGGAAGGAAAGAACTTCTGTCAGTGTGGCAACCTGGGTGAGCCTGAAGTGCGTCAGTCACGCTAGGTGACGACAAACCAAGCAGAAAAGGAGAAAGACACGGTCTCACTTAGATGCGGAACCCAAAGGAAATCAAGTTGGTAAATGCGGACAGAGGAGGGATTGCCAGGCATTAGGAGTGAGAGCAGGGGCCGAGAGTAGACAAGGACAGCCAGGGAGAGTCCTTCTAGGTACGAGGCTAAGTTCTGGCCACCTGCTGTCCGGATGGTGACCTTATCGATGAGCAGAACACTGTAAAGTCAAGCATGGTGTCCATACCAATAATGCCAGCACAGAGGAGGCCGACACTGAAGGGTCTCAAACTCTAAGTTTGAGACCTACATAGCCAGACCGTGTCTCAAAACAATCCGCTGAAAGAAAAATTGTGTTGCTGTTATCAGAATTGCTGAAGGCTGAATTTTAAGTATTTCTACCTATGATGGCTGACCTTGGAAGGTAACTTGACCACAACTGGAATCAACTAAAACCCCAGCAGCTGCCACACCTGTGAGGGATTTTCTTGATTGATCATTTGAGGTGAGAAGACCCACCTTGAATGTGGGCCGCACCTACATAAAAGGACATGGAAGAAGGAAGCTTTTTTGGTTTTGCCCGCTTGCCCTCACTCTGGCTGGCATTAGAACCTACTTCTTCACAATTCCAACACAGAAGATCAGCAGCTCTCCAGAAATCCTCTGGGACTCTAGCACCAGATTGGAATTGCTGAGACCTCCAGCATCATGTACTGAAAAAGACATGGATCTTTGGCTTTTCCATCGGGAGACAGCCATTGTTGGATGACCCTGAAACACGGAAAGTCAGTCTAATAAACCATATACGTATGAAGATATATTATGTATGTATATCACACACACATTCATTCTCCCAATTCTGTTCCTGTTGAAAACCCTGACTAATGCATATAACCACACAGATGGCACGTGTATGAGGTGATAGCTTAGTTTATTAACCTTATCCAATCATTCTATGACCTCCTAAGAGCATATAACTATTATTTTTCAATTAAAATACAATAATAGAATTTAAATACTTAAGATAGCCAGGATTATTGTGTGTGTGTGTGTGTGTGTGTGAGAGAGAGAGAGAGAGAGAGAGAGAGAGAGAGAGAGAGAGAGAGAGAGAGCGCGAGCTGGGGGATCAAATACGGGGCTTTGCCCATCTAATGGCTCTACCACTGAGTTGAACTGCCGATTTGAAGATGGTAAACTCTATGTATATTTTATCACAATTCTGTATTGCGGAGTGTTGTGTATGTGTGTGGTGTGTGCATTATGTGGATGTGACTGCATATGTACTTGCGTTCGTATGCATGTTGAGGCCCACAGTCGATAAAAGGTACCTATCCTTACCATTTTCTACCTTTTTAAAATATTTACTTTTTTTGGAGGAGGGAGCTTATTGGTTTCCGGCCACCAAGCTAGCTTAGACCCAAAATAATCACACAGAAACTATATTAAATAAATCACTGCTTGGTCCACTAGCTCTAGCTTCTTATTGGCTAACTCTTACATATTAATTTAACTTATTTCTATTAATCTGTAT
>NC_022033.1:1864849-1865839 GCF_000317375.1 Microtus ochrogaster | reverse complement strand
GGAGCTTCAGTGATCTCACTTTCTCCACCCACCCCAGGACTGGGGTTACAGATACTTGTCATTGTGCCAGGCTTTTTATGTCAGTTTTGGGAATCCACTCTTGGATTCTCATGCTTTACCAACTGAGCCATCACCCAACCCCAAGTTTAGCAGTTTTTAAAAAATTAGAAAATAGCACCAAAAAAAAAAAAGCCTTAAAGCTGGCACACACCTTTAATCCCAGCACATGGGAGCCAGAGGCAGGGCAGATCTCTGTGAGTCCAAGGCCAGCCTGGTCTACAGAGCTAGTTCCAGGACAGGTTCCAAAGCTACGCAGGTAAGCCCCATCTTGAAAAACTAAAACAAAAAAAAAATTAGAAACTAGCACTTTAGTCAGGAAAGCAGGTAGGCTAAGTGCAGATCTTCACCTCTCCTTCAGTCTCTCCAAAACCAACCCCAGTCTTATCCCAGCTCACCTGCGGGAGCCTCCCTTCCCACCACCACCCCCTCTCCAGTGGATCACACAGATCTTTCCCTCCTAACTCCCGCCCCCCCATTCATTGCTTTATCCCAGGCTTCAACTCCAACAGGCAGTCCTGGGAACCCTCTAGGCCATTTCAGCCAGGAAAGCAGGTAGGCTAAGAACCTTCTCCAAATTCAACTCCCCAGCCTCATCCCTAGCTCTGTTACAGACCATCTGCGTCTTCCTGTCCTCACTCTCTGCCCCCCCCCGACTCCCAGGAGACCAAGCAGATCCTGGTGGAACACTCTGATTTCCGCCCTCCAGCTCCCCCCCCCAATCCCATTTGACATGGAACCCCCAGTGCCTACACCTATTAGGTTCCCAGAAGAATCCCCTACCAGGTAACACACAGCCACCACATTTTCCTAAGAACCAGAGAGGGCAACAGAAACCAAGAAACAAACAAACAAACAAAAAACCAACAAAGACCAGATATTAGCACCTAGAATTACATTTACCCCAAAACTCAAATACCTAGATACCCGTGC
>NC_022033.1:1854532-1858619 GCF_000317375.1 Microtus ochrogaster | reverse complement strand
TAAGTGATCAGAGTTGGGGGACACTGGGAATAGATTCTTCTTCAGAGCCTTGAGAATGAATCAACCCCATGGAGAATAACTTTCCTTTCCTTTTCTTTTTGAAAATAAGTTTTTCTTTTGCATAATGTTAGAGACTTACTCATAAATGTGGAAGCCACATAAGCACATAAACATGTAAATAAACATTGATTGTGGTTGGCATCCCTTGGGCCCCTCTGCAGACTCTCACTGCCCCACTTTGGATTCTGGAGTTTTCCGTACAAGCCAAACGCAGACGTCAGTCATTTCACACAGCCACAGCTCCCAGCTCTGCTACCATCATTTCCTATCCTGATCCCCAGACCCCACCCAACACAAGACCAGAATGTGACTCAGGCCCCACAAAGGACGGGAGGTTTTAGCCAATGGAAGCTGCGCACTAAGGAACAGCCCTTCAGTCTGGACTCATCAGATAAAGATGCAGTCTGTGATTGAACGGCTCGACCTCTCCAGCTGGTGGGCCATTCAGCAGTTCGCCCAGGCTTTCCCATCTTCTCTGTCCATTCTGTCACTCCTCAGCTAACACATGAACCCTTAGCATGTAAATCTGGCTCGAGCCCTGGTCTCTGGGGAGCCATGGCTAACAAGTACTCAGTGAGACGATGATAATGGCTACAGAGCTGAAGGTGAGGGCATCTAGGAACAAGCCAGGTCCAGAGTATTTCAAAATAAAGGCCTAAAGGTAGCATGGTAGGGTGTGTATCAGTCGGGTTCTCTAGAAGAACAGAAAGAAAGAATGGGTATACTACACAGAGGATTTACTAAACAGACTCATACAGTATGGCCCATTAGACCAACAGTGGCTGTCTGCATGCTGGATAGGCTGAGAACCTGCTCCTTCCACAAGGCTGGGTGTCTCTGTGTCTCAAACTGGTGCTGAAGGCTTGGGGGACTCCTGGAGAGCTGCTGGTCTTTGTCTACATGGGAAGACTGAAGAATCTGGGCTCTGACTTCAGAATGGCAGAAGCAGGAACAGAAACAGAGTAGATGAAATTACCAGGAACAAGCAAGGTCGGCAGGCAAAAGCAGCGGCCTTCCCCTCAGATTTCCTGTTTGCTTTTCAAGACAGGGTTTCTCTGGCTGTCCTGGAACTCACTCTGTAGATCAGGCTGGCCTTGAACTCAGAGATCTGCCCACCTCTGCCTCCTGGATGCTGAGATTAAAGTTGTGTGCCACCATACCTGACTTCTTTTTTGTGTTGTTTTTTTTTTTTTTTTGGTTTTTCGAGACTTCTTCTTTGTGTTTTAAACTTAGCTTTTATTTTGCTTGTAGGGGTGGTTTGCGTGTATGCATGCCTATGTACTCTGTGTGCATGGTACCTGGGGGGAGAGGAGGCATAGACTCCCCTGGAGCTCAAGTTATAGGCAGTTGTGAGCTGTCAGGTGGGTGCTGGGACTTGAACCCATGTCCTCTGGAAGAATAGACAGTGCTCATAACTGCTGAGCCGTCTCTTCAGCCTTCCCTAAGATTTCTTTCTATCTGGGCTACCACCAGGTGCTACCCTCTCTGGGAGAGGGCTTCCCCCTTGGTTAATCCTTCCAGAAATTACTTTCTCATATCCTTATTTCCTTTCTGTTGCTACAATTAAATGCTCTTATTGAAAGCACCTTAGAGGAGAAAGGGCTTATATGGCTTACACTTCCAGGTCACAGCCATCACAGAGGAAAGTCAGGCAAGCATCCACACTTGAAGCAGGAGGAATGCTGCTTGGGGGCTCACAGGCTCACAGCGAGCTCTCTCACTCAACCAGGACCCTGTAACCGAGGAGGGGTGCTGCCCACGGTGGGCTGGTCCCTCCTGCATCAATTAATAATCAAGTCGGTGCCTCTCAGACAATCTCACAGGCCACTCTGGTCCAGAGAATTCTTCAATTGAAGCTTTCTCAGAAGACTGGAGGCTGTGTGGAAAATGTAAACAAATTGATAACTTTTCACCAAAGGGCTAAATAAGACAAAACTCTATTAGAAAATTTGTAACAAAGCCACTTGGCAGAAATTCAAATTCCTCCAGGGTCAGCACTTCTTCAAATAAAAGTATATACTTTCATTTCTCCATAGAAACTGCACTGCTATTAGCCAGTCACATAAGAATATGAGGTGAGCTTTGACCACTCAGAGTAGGGGCACAAGACCCCTGTGCATCACGAATAAAAACCCAGACATACCTCTTGGGTGGGCCTGCTTGACTGAGTAAGCATGACTACACGCCCTTCCGCAGAAATGAAATTCGCCTGAAATACTTTGGATTGTGTGGTCATTTGCTTGAGACCTGCCCCGACCCATTTCTTATAGCAATGTCAGTTGACAGTGAACGCCAAGTAGGACATCTGCCCTCTAGGAGCTGTGTCTGTCAGTGATCCCAAACTCCATCATAAGCACCAAAATAATAGGGCTCTTCAGAACAGACAGGAGACGGGTGCAGCCTGCAAAAGCATCCTTAGACGAGTTCTTCATTGCGTGGATGTCATCGGATGCAGAGGTTATATACACGTATGTTGTGGCACATTGCTTTTAGGACTATTGTAAACTAACAAGGGAGCTAACCCTTGGTACCACAAGACATGAGGCTGCTGCTTACAGCACACCACCACAGCTATTTACAGCATTTAGTTTTAGAAGCAGAAGGGATACATGCTGGTGATAAAACGTACAGCATAGTAAATCCATAAACCAGGAACTAGCATTTATAATCATTATCAAGCACTATGTTCTGCTCCTAATCATACGCTGTGCCTTAATAGGCAGTGTAAAAGGTTCGTCTGTGCCACCACAAATATGAGAAGGATGCGTTGCCCCGTGAGGGCTATGATGTCACTAGGTCAGGAGTTCTCCACCTCCACTATAATCTTATGGTCCTTCCACTGTCCATACAGCTCTCCATTGAACAAAGCGTCCTCATGCCCGGTTGGCTGTAGACATAACGAAGTAGTGGCTGGCAGGCTTAAGGAGACTAAGCCTTGTGAGCTGCCACCTGCAAGGTAGGAATTTAGCCTTGTTGTCCAGTCAAGGTCAAAGGCTGAGCACAGAGGGTGATAACCACCGACACCATGAATCATGGCTCCAGAGTAGATGTTAGAAGATGCTACCGTGGGGCTGGAGAGATGGCTCAATGGTTAAGAGCACTGACTGCTCTTCCAGAGGTCCTGAGTTCAATTCCCAGCAACCACATGATGGCTCACAACCATCTGTAATGAGATTTGGCGCCAGAATGTTGTATACATAATAAATAAATCTTTAAAAAAAAAAAAGAAGATGCCACCATGGCAAGAGCATGAGGCAGAAAAACAACGTGAAAATAAGTGTGCAGTTTCACTTCGCTCTGGACAGCGCCCCAAGTGCCTCTTTCGAACAGTGAAGGATCTTGAGGTGTCCCAGCAAGGCCTGGAGGACAGAGGGCTCAGCCTATGGAGCCAGAAAACATGACCATGTTGGTCACCTTGGCTTCCAGAATATCCATGGCATCTGGAATAAGTTCAGGTTCAATGAGGACAGGAGAGCTGGGTATAAAAGATAAAAAGAGAGTTGGAGAGATGTTTCAGAGAACTCGCAGCTCTTCTAGAGGGCCTGGGCTCCATGCTCAGCACCTACATGGTGACTCACAGCTGCCTGTAACTCCAGCTCGAGGAGACTCAGTACCCTCTCTGTCCTCCTTAGGCACCAGGCATGTATATGCTGCACAGACATACATGTAGGCAGAATACTAGTACACATAAAATAGTAAAATAATAACTTTTTTAAAAGTGATAAAATGTGAAAGAAGTCAAAGGCCAGGGAGATGTCTGGGCAGGTGAAAATACTGCCGTGCAAGCCTGACTACCCAAGTTTCAAGTCCCGGAATCCATGTAAGTCAGACTGTGGCTCATGTCTGAAATCTGAGCACTGCTATGGAGAAATGAAAACCAGAGACAAAAGAATCCCCAAGACTCTTGCCAGCAAGTTAAACTTGAATACATATCTCAGCAGCAAGCAAGAAAGTCCCTGCCTCAATATGGTAGAAGGCAAGACCCAACACCTGAGACTGTCCTCTGACTCCCATGTGTGCCGTGGTA
>NC_022033.1:1851213-1854120 GCF_000317375.1 Microtus ochrogaster | reverse complement strand
ACCCCTGAATTTAGGAGACAGAAGTTCAAAGTCATCTTTGGCGTTTAGCCAAGTACTTTACCGACTGCGCCATCTCTTCAGCCTTGATTAGAATCTTCTTGATGAGCTACTGAATGTCCAGAACCTGGATGGTGCGTGGGTAGAGAGGGACCAGGGTAGCCAGGTGGGACTGCTTTGCCAGTGAGCGAGTAGCCAACCTCTCCGAGGAGGAGGAGGGTGGGACCCAGTGGGGAGGGCCGTCCCTGAAAAAGCAGTGAAGAAACAGGCAGGAGAAGCAGCAAGGATCCATGGCAACGGAGCGAGGGAGCCCAAGGGTTCATGCTTTGAAGGAATCTCCCGCCTCCACCCACACTGCAATCAGAATACAGAGGTCAGGTAAATGTCATACAGTACAAACAAAGATGGGGGTCGAACCTGTCTGTGGACGGGTCCACAGTCAGATCTGGATTCTGGATACATGTAGAAAGTCAGGCACTGGGACTTCCTGGCCACAGGAACTTCCTGGCCACAGGAAAAGGTAATGGAGACAGGTCAGGGTCCTTCTCCTTGTGCCATTTTCCTGTGTGCCAGTCACAAGTAACTGAGAGACGTGTGCATTCTGGGAGCCCACAGGAAAGATCCCTCAGCAAGCGTCACAGGGCCGGGCCAAGGCTGGGCACCCTGTCCCAGGGAAATCCAAGGAGGACCAGAGACAGGGCAGCCAGCAAGGATGGGGAAAGCTTGCTCGGGCACCCACTCCCTCCCCAGAGATGTGCTTAAGGGGCTTAGCATTCTGGAGGTCACTGGTAACCTTGCCGGCTCTATCTGTCTTAGCAGAAGCCTGCTTTGTGGGACAGAGACATGTGGGCAGTGATGGAGGAGAGTGGTGTGTGGCCTCTGGAGGACCGTTGCTGTACAAGGAATCAGAGAAACGAGGCAAGTTAGCCAGGGAGCTGTGGGGTGCATTAGAGCAGGCAACACTGCAGGGTGGAGAGAGAGGGAGGGGGTTAGAGAGAGGACACATGCGTGGTGGGAAAAGAGACAGAGACTGAGGGGAAGGGCTTGGTTTCAGACAGGTGCCGGTCAATACAAGAAATGATGTCACCACATAGCAAGGTGAAACTCTATGCGTGCTCACCATGGCCAAGCAGCAGCCTTGGCATAAACACAAAGGCAGGAGACTTGGCAGCCACTTCACAGCCTGAGATAAGTGTCAGTGTGGCTTTCTTCATCCACTGACTTCTCTCAGAGCTTCTGAGAAATACAGGTTACCACACATGCCAGTCAAGGTCTTCCTGGAAGAGGAACGAGGAGAGACTGACCTTCGAGGCAGGACCAGGAGCTAAGCAAAAGCTTCCAGTTGGGGGGCTGGAGAGTGAACGAGCAGTTTGGGTTGGGGGAGTCCTGTGGGAACTGAGCTAGATAAATCCAGTGTTTCTTCGCAGTCCTACAGATAAAGGTCCCTACACAGTCAAGAAGAAAAGGGGATGGACGGCCACCTGCCAGGGGCTGGGGTGGGGGAGCAGAGGAGACCACCTGTTTGGCCAAGGCCACCTTGCTGCTCCCTGGGATGTGTCCTTCATGTCATGGTTGCCCACAGGGGCTCGGTGGCCAGCTCTGGGATGAAAAGACCCTCAAACCTGTGGATCAGAAGCACCGAGTCCACAGCTCATCTGTTCCGCTTTGATCAGAGCCTCATCTGGCCTTGATGCTAAGTGTAGAATCCTCTGAGTGCCCATTCCCTTCATCTGCTGGCTACACTGGCTATGGGCTGGTGTCCCATAGCATAATACAGCTCTGTATAAACACTGGCTTGGGCTTCTCACACTGTGTGGTACCTGGGCTCCCAAGGTGACTGTCCCTCTAAAGAAGCCCTTCGACTCCAGCTCCTTCTTCAGGAAACCCTTTTCAGGTTTCCAGATGGAGGACCACCCCCATTCTGCTTCTGCTGTCTCCCTGCTGGCTGGCTGGTCCCTTGGGTAGCCGGATGCTTGTGCCATGTGTCATGATTCTCTTGGCCACCAGCAGTGTGAACTCCATGAGCTGGAGTTTACAGTGGTCATTTTGATCATCAGTTGGACTAGATTTGGGATGACATAGAAAACACACCTCTGGGGCTGGAGAGATGGCTCAGAGGTTAAGAGCACTGGCTGCTCTTCCAGACGTCCTGAGTTCAATTCCCAGCAGCCACATGATGAATCATAACTGTGTCTAGTGCCCATATCTCGTTTGGAGGCATACATGCAGGCAGAACACTGTATATATAATAAATAAATAAATATTTAAAAAAGAAAAAAAAAAGAAAACATACCTCTGGGTGTGTGCCAGACAGCATTTCCAGAGAGGCTTAACAGAGAAGGGAAACCCCATCGTGCATGTGACTGGCACCATCCCATGGGCTGAAGTCCCAAGCTAAATAGAAAGGGGACTGAGAGCTGAGTGGCAGCATCATCTTTCTCTGTTTCCCAAAGGGAGGGTACAATGTAACCAGCCGCCTCTGCCTGTGTTCCTGCTGTCGTGCTCCCCCAATGTGATGGGCCATAACCCCTCAAACCATGAACTGAAATAAATCCTCCCTGAAGTAGCTGAAGTAATAACCAGAGCTCTACCACATCGTACACCTGTCTGCTTCCTTCCACGGGACTTCACACTTGTAATTCCGTCTTTATCTGGCTAATTGGTTAGTTAACTTGAGGCTCCACTCTCAGTCAGGGTCAGGCCTAAGATAGTCTCCCTGCCCTTCTCTGTTCTTGTCTGACCCTACTAGTAGTCACCTGGGTGATCACCTGCTTCCCTCCCCCTCAAGGGCAGTCCCAGCCTGCTCTCCCTCACTCTGTGCCCCACAGGACAAGGCAGAAGGCTGGATTCTGTTTCTGTCTGACTGGCCTCAGGGGTGTTTCAGTGTTGTGATCCAGCTGCCCTCACTCC
>NC_022033.1:1848292-1850838 GCF_000317375.1 Microtus ochrogaster | reverse complement strand
CAGATCAGTTTCTGGCCCTGATTTGGCTTCCAAGAGGACAAAGCAAAAACTCCTTAGAGAGCCTCTGGGGACATCCAAGTGTCAGTGGTCACGAAGGACCCAGCTTGCTCTGTGCAGACAGGTAAGGGCCAGTTTCCCCCACGGCAGGCCACTGAGGTCAGGGAAGCTCCAAAGCATCCCGCTAGGGGGACAGAGAAGATCCTTGTAGATTTTACTGAAAATGCCAGAGCATCCTAGATTCTATGGTCAAGCCAGACCTCAGACTCACTCATATGAGCCCCAGAATGCCAGAGTAGGACTTAGAAGTGAGAACTGATAGCCTAGCCACAGTTGGGGCAAGAAGACACAGCTGACTCCACTCCATGAGGCTTCAGGCTCGGTTGTTGGTGCTAATTGTGTAGCTTATCAAATCACTCTTCTCTGAGTCCCCAACTTAAAGAGAGACGAGTAGATGATGATAAAATAAGAGACAAGAAAGAAGTAAGACAGTTTGCAGGTGATGGGAACCTATATACTGAAAATCCTAGAGGAGCTAGCCTAGGGCTGTAAGCCTGTCTCCCAGCTCCTTGGGAGACTAAGGCCGGAGGGCTGCAAGTTCAAAGCCAGCGTAGGCAACTTAATGACTGGGGCTTTGAAAACAAAACATTTTTCAAGAGCCAGGAATGTAGCTCAGTCATATAGCAGCCTGCTTACCATGCATGGGGTTGTGATAGTGCTGTGAAGGAGAGAGAGGAAGGAAGGAAGAAGGGAGGAAGGACAGGGAGCGAGAGAGAGGAAAGGAGAGAGAGGGAGTGAAAATATGATAAGAGATGGAAATCCTAAGGAACACACACACACAAAAAAACCACGTGAGAAAACTTTATCTGGGCATAGCGGTGTATGCCTTCAATCCCAGCACTCGGGAGGCCGAAGCAGGCAGATCTCTGTGAGTTCAAGGTTAGCCCAGTCATCATAGTAAGTTCCAGGACAGTGAGACCCTGTCTGAAACTACAAAAACTCAGAATTAATAAATGAATTTGAGGAGATTGCAGGATATCAAACCAATACACAAAAATCAGTTTTACTACTATAATATTTTCCAAATGAGCACGTTAAAAATGAAATTAAGATAATGTAGTATGAGGGACTATAGAGATGATTCAAGAGTTAAGAACAACTGGCTGCTCTTCCAGAGGACCTGGGTTCAACTCCCAAGAGAAACAAACACTGTCCACACAAAGCCTTGAACGCCAAGGTCACAGCAGCACTGTCCTACCCAGCTGAAAAATGAAGAAGGCCCAAATGGCCACTGATGAATGGGGAAGTAAAACATGAAAATTAGGAGTGACACCTCGTACACTGGCTCTGGGGAATGAATTGCCATGAGCTTGAAGCCACCCTGGGCTTTAGAGTCAATCCCAGAACATCCTGGACTACATAACAAGACCCTGTCTCAAAACAAAACAAACAAACACACAACACACAATCCCAACAACAAAAATCAAGGGGCTTGAGAGGCAGCCTAGTAGTTAAGAGCATTTTCTGCTCTTCTGTGGAATCTGAGTTTGGTTCCCAGCACTCATATCAGATAGCTCACAACCACCTGTAACTTCAGCTCAGGGAATCTGATGCCTTCTGGTCTCTGTGGGCACCCACACTCATGTGGCACATACACATAAGTAAAAATTAGAAACATTTTTTTTTTTTGCAGTGGTGGTGGGGAAACAGGGTCTCGCTGTGTAACCCAGCCTGACTTTCAACTCATAGGGATTCACCTGCCTCTGCTTCTCAAGTGCTGGGATTAAAGGTGTGCACCATCACGTATGGACTAAAAATATATCTTTAAACAAAAAATGTAACATGGCGTGTCTATAGGATAGATTACTGCCCGGCTATGAAGGAGTGGATTGTTGACACAGGCTTCAACATGTGCCGTAGGAAGGAAGTCCAAGGAGAAGTCCACATCATAGATGCTTCCCTTCACACAAAATGTCCAGAGGAGGTGACTCTTAAATATGCAAGAGTAGATGAGTGGGAGGGGCTTGAGAGGAAATAATGGCAGGGTTCCTGGCTGGGTGTGCAAATGGTTTTAAAACCATGACGATGGCTAACAGGCCCCAAGCCATTGAAATGCATACTTTATTTGTTTGCTTGTTGGGTTTTTTGTTTGTTTATTTTTGTTTTTATTTTTTGAGACAGGGTTTCTCTGCATTGCTCTGGTTGTCCTGGAACTCGCTCTGTAGACCAGGCTGGCCTGGAAGTCAGAGATCCGCCTGCCTCTGTCTCCCGAGTGCTGGGATTAAAGGTGTGCCACCATCACCTAGCAAATTTTATTTTTTAAATAGGTATGTGATGTAGGAGGTGATGTATGCTGTGAGTATATCTTATTCCCATTGGTTAATAAAGAAGCTGCTTTCAGGCAATGGCTTAACAGAGGAAAGCCAGGCTGGAAAAGAGAGATAGAGTAGGCAGAGTCAGAGAGAAACTGTGCAATCGCCACCTCTGCTGGAGCCCTCTGAAACTTTGCCAGTAGGCCATGACCTCATGGTGATGCATGGATTAATAGA
>NC_022033.1:1846054-1846787 GCF_000317375.1 Microtus ochrogaster | reverse complement strand
TCAAGCTTGTAGTTATGTTAGTTAGTTAGTTAGTTCTAGATATATAGAGATATATTTAAGTTAGATAATCTTCGAACCTTTCAAAGACCTACAGAATACGGCCTTTAAAATGTTTTAAAAACTGAGGATTTTTCATGACAGTGAAACTCATCTGCTCCTGGCAGCACCAATATACTTCAAGAGAATAATGGGCACCGAAGAGGCTCCTTATGGAGTTTGCTAGCCATTTGGGCAAGAAACTGCTCTTGCCTGTACTATTTGATGTTATGCTGTGTGAGCTGGACATGTAGGACCCACAGAAAAACAATTGCTGAACTTGCCCAAAGTTGAGACAGTCCTTTGGGGTTTCTACTTCATGAGAGAGTCTGCCAGACATTCTGCAGGACACAGAAGAAAGTGACTTATAACCTACCTGCCAATATAGGTGGAATTGTCTTTGAAATTTCCTGCTTCATAGAAAAGTCTTCCGGATACTATGGGCCAGTAGCTGAAGATGGGTGCCCACAGTGTTCCAGAAGACCTTTGGGTGACTGACTGTCCAGGTAGCGAGATGACTCTCTCAATTCTAGAGTTTCGGAAGTTGTTTATAATGCACTTCCTGTTTACTTAGGTAATATTATATTTTTCTGGGGTCTTTGATGGAGTTGAAGAAAGATAATTATGCCATGTAGTGGTGGCACACACCTTTAATCCTGGCACTTGGGAGGTAGAGGCAGGCAGATCTCTGTGAGTT
>NC_022033.1:1844442-1844909 GCF_000317375.1 Microtus ochrogaster | reverse complement strand
GGCCAGTAAGATGGCTCAATGGGTAAGTGTGATTGTTACCAGATGGCCTGAGTTTGAGCCCTGGGATTATTAGAGATAAAATCTGAAGGTTCATTTTCAAATGTGCCTTGAGCTAGCTTAGGTCTAAACACACATGAACAGAAAACACTAGACCCCTGGATACCTGCTAGTCTTGCTACCCTTCCCCCACAGCCCTAGAAGTTAGAGTAGAAAATGACTCCCAGCCACGCTTGCCTGCAAGGTCAGGCGGGAGTCTGACCAGCTTTAAATAAAGAGGATGTAAAGTGTGGGATAAACCTGCTACAGTTACTGTTGAGAAAAAGACAAACTGAGCCAGCAGAGGGAAGAGCCAGGTGCGACTGTCACTCCTGCCAATTCAAAACAGGAAGCAAGGTATTGTGCCCCCCTTTCCAGACTATTCTTGGTGCTCAATCAGAGTGTCTTCCCTTTGAGGCTGCTCATAAAAT
>NC_022033.1:1836274-1843219 GCF_000317375.1 Microtus ochrogaster | reverse complement strand
TCGACAGCTCTGCTGTCTGGAGCAGAGACGCCATGCTCCCGGCTCCTGGGCGGACGCGGGTATAGCTCTGCTCTCTGAGACACCATGCTCCCCACTCCCAAGATGCATGCGATGAAGCTCCGACCCAGGATGGATGTAGGCTAGAATCTTCCCGGTAAGACCGGTGCTCACAGATTATTAGAGATGGGTTGATCGGGATATCAGAATTAGCCAGTAAGGGCTAGAGCTAAAGGGCCAAGCAGTATTTAAATGAAAAAGATTTGTGTGTTGTTATTTCGGGGCATAAGCTAGCCAGGCTGCCCGGGGTGCTGGGGATGCAGCCCCGCCGCTCCAATTACTACAGATGTGGTGGAAGGGAACCATGAACCGTATCAAGTTGTGCTCCAACACACACAAACACACATGCGCACATATGTGCACACTGAAGCATATGCACTGCACCCCCATTTCCACACATATGAAAGAATAAATATAATTTTCTAAAAAGCAACCTACGGAAGAGTTTATTTTAGCTCACAGTTCAAATCACAGTCTATCATGGCCAGGGAGTCAAGGCAACAGGTCATAAGCACATTCAACAAATGGTGCTGGCATCACTGGATATCAACATGTAGGAGAATGGAAATAGATCCATATCTATCACCATGCACAAAACTCAAGTCCAAATGGATCGAAGACTTCAACATAAAACCAATAACACTGAACCTCATAGAAGAGAAAGTGGGAAGTACACTTCAATGCATTGGCACAGAAGACTGCTTCCTAAATCTAACCCCAGTAGCACAGACACCAAGAGAAACAATTAATAAATGGGACCTCCTGAAACTGAGAAGCTTCGGTAAAGCAAAGGACACAGTCAACAAGACAAAACAACAGCCTACAGAATGGGTAAAGATCTTCACTAACCCCACATCAGGCAGAGGTCTGATCTCCAAAATATAAAAAGAACTTAAGAAATTGCACACCAAAAGATCACATAATCCAATTTAAAAAAATGGAATGCAGACCTAAACAGAGAACTCTCAACAGAGGAATCTAAAATGGCTGAAAGACACTTAAGGAAATGTTCAACATCCTTAGCTATCAGAGCAATGCAAATCAAAACAACTCTGAGATTCCATCTTACACCTGTAATAATGGCCAAGATCAAATACACTGATGACATCTTATGCTGGAGAAGATGTGGGGTGCTGTGGGACAATGGTTTGTACCCTGTCAATTGTATTTTAATAAAATGCTGATTGGCCAGTAGTCAGGCAGGAAGTATAGGCAGGAGGACAACCAGGCAGGAAGTAGAGGCAGGGAAACAAGAACAGGAGAATTCTGGGAAGAAGTAAGTCCCATTCTGCAGTGTGACCCAGCCACAGAAGAAGCAAGATGTAACTGCCTCACTGAATAAAGTACTGAGCCACATGGCTAACATAGACAAGAATAATGGGCTAATATAAGTTATAAGAGTTAATAAGAAGCCTGATCTAATGGGCCAATCAGTTTATAATTAATGTAGACCTCTGTGTGATTTCTTTGGGACTTAATGATTGCGGGAACCAGGCAGGACAGAAAACCTCAGACAACAGTGGGGTAAAGAGAACACTCCTGCATGGCTGGTGGGAATGCAAACTGGTACAGCTGCTTTGGATATCGGTCTGGCGATTTCTCATAAAATTAGAAAGCAACCTTCCTCAAGACCCAGCAATACCGCTTTTGGGTGTATACCCAAAGGATGCTCAATCGTACCCCAAGGACATGTGCTCAACGATGTTCATAGTAGCATTGTTTGTCATAGACAGAACCTGGAAACAACCTATATGCCTATCGACCAAAGAAGGGATAAAGAAAATGTGTTATATTGACACAATGGAGTACTACATAGCATAAAAAAATAATGGCATCTTGAAATTTACTGGCAAATGGATGGATCTAGAAAACATCATTTTGAGTGAGGTAACTCAAACCCAGAAAGACAAATATTATATCTACTCACTCATAAGTGACTTTTAAACATGAAGCAAAAAAAAAAAAACCCTACAATTTACAATCCCAGAGAACCTAGACAACAATGAGGACCCTAAGAGAGACATACATAGATCTAACCTACATGGGAAGTAGAAAAAGACAAGATCTCCTGAGTAAATTGGGACCATGGGGACCATGGAAAAGGGTAGAAGGGGAGAAGAGAAGAAAGGAAGGGAGCTGATAAAGATGTATAGCTCAATAAAAACAATTTTAAAAAATGCTGGTCATGTGGCCACTGCAGTAGAAGAGAAGAGTGAATGCATGAAGCTTGCACTCAGCTTGTCTTTTTACACATTCCAGAATCCCCTCCCCAGGACATAATCCTGGGCATGATGTCTGATAATTAAGATGGGTCTTCACACAGCAATTAGTGTCATACAGTGTCCACAGGCAGCCTAGAGGCCTGTTTCTCAAGGGAGTCTAGATTCTCTCAGGCTGATATTGAACTCTAGCCACAGATGGGAACGTATGGCAAACTCCACTCTAACTATCTCAAAGTAAAAGCGACAAGGGACTGTTGATCTGGGGCAGCTCCTCAGCTGCTAGATGTCTGCCCGTGTCCACTCGGAGACTGTGTCTGAAGCAGGCCTCGTTCCCAATGCAGCTCCAGCCTCACCTGACAGCTGTGTGGGCCCCGGGGCTGGGGTGAAAAGCCATACTCCCTCCAGGTGGCTAGTCATGTGACCATACCCTTCTCCATCACCTGCCCATGGACCTGAGCCAATGTGTATGATCTGGCCGACCATAGAGTGAACAGATCGGACCTGGTGCGTCCACATCCCAGCCATCTTCGGCAGCTCCTGGATACTGAAGTGTGACAGGAATGGCAGTCTGAGATCTAATTCCTGGGGCTGGGATACTGAAGGGCAGCAAGCCAGCAAACCCAGAAGGAACTCTTCTCTTACGTTTACACATCCTGAGGTCTGGGACCCAGGAGGGTTTGCCATGAGGACTCAGAGTGCCACTGCATAGACTGGCATTGGTATGCCCTCTCCCTCCTCTGGGTGACAGCCAGCGGGATGTGTTCCCTGCTCTGATCAAGGGCTTCTCTGCAGCTCCACAGTACACGTACCCAAGTGGCCTTGACAATTCCACCAAGTGTCCTTGATATGAGGGCCCACCGCATTGACCTCAGCCACCAACCCCTCCCTCCCTCACCCAGCTGGAGAGGGTGTGGCCTAGGAAGAGGCTGCGGGTAAGATTACCACCCCATTCAGGAGCTTCAGAGGCGATGATCCCTGGGAGCCACATTCAGCTGGATTCCCCCAAATGACGCACAACACCAGAGGGAGAACTACGCGGGTTTGCCTGACCCCTGCCGTCCCCTTGGTATCAAACAGAGGCCAATGCTTGCCCAGCTGTGAGGAGTCTCCAGAGGCCAGCTGGGCAAAGCTGGAGCAGTGGGCGGTCCTTCTGCCCACACAACCTCCTTCCTGGCAGTCTGGGCTTCTTATCACAAAGATGTTTCAGACGTTACCAGGTTTCACTGACTGTCTCTGGTCCCCTCCTCACTCCTCTCAGAGGTATGATTTCCCAAGAAACCTCTGGCCACTTTAGCGTCTGATTCCTGGAAAGCCCGAGTGGGAACTAGGGATGGAGTGGCCCAAATGAGGAGGACAATAAGATGGGCTGTCCCGGATCACTCCTCACTGCATCACTGAGGTGGTGGCCGTACATCACGACCAAGGTGTCAAGTTGATAACTCTCCTGAGAATGGCCCAAGAGAATGAGCTAATATAGGGGAGGGATCGGTGCAAGGGGCTCTTCCAGCCAAGGGCCAGTGCTGGGCTGGCAGTCCGCTGACTCAGGCACTTGAACCAAGTGGAGGGGAGGCTAATAGCACTGGAGGGCTGTTAACTCCCTGCAGATGGGCCATGATGAGCAGAGGGCAATTAACTAACAATTGGAAGCTGAGAGCAAAGCCCTTTTCTCAGAAAGAACAAAGTTCAAGTTCAAATCCAGATTTTATGACCAGAGTGATGGACTTCAGAGACAGCTAAGTACTCAACTAAGCACAACTATTAGACCAAAGTCAGGCCCCCCTACAGGGAAGGATGGAGCCCAAATAGGTGGACAGATATCCCAAGGAGTTTATAGTTTGACCCCACATGAGCCGCAGCAGCTGCTCCTGTCCCCATCCAGCCCCACTCCAGGTGGAGGTGACGATGGACAACTTTTTCCTTTGGTGGTAGTTGCTGTCCATATCCGCTCTCTCTGGCCAGACCTGTTCAGTCACAGCCCAGCTGGTGAAAAGCTGGGCTAATGATGAAGATGTGGGATTGAACTCTGAGGGTGCTTGGGGTCCTGGGGGGTCTTCCTCACATGTTCTTTCTGTGAATGGAGAGGTACAGCTTCCCTACCCTGAGAAGCTACAGTGGCTTCAACCTCCAGCCCTGTGATGGTGACAGCTGGGATATAGTGTGAAAAGTTTTTGCACCCCAGTAAGCCTCTCTGCTGATGCAATAATCTGAATCAGACCAAATTAAACCGAATTAGAAAAAGCCCAGGTTTAATGGATACCAATGCTCCCGGATGACTTTTCAGCTCCCCAGAGAGGAGCTGGGGAAGGAAGACGGGGAAAACCACCTGTTTGGTCTCTGGAGGGCAGTTTATATACCCTGTGGGAATGGTCTTGAGCATCTCTGGGGAGGAGTCATCGTTTGGCAGGCTTTCTTGGGGGTGGAGCCTGGACTGAGGCAACTCCTAGGGGAGGGGGTTTGGGATGGAACTTCCACCTAAACATTCCAGACTCTTTGGGTATATGGATGCCAGGGGCTGGGGTGAGGCTTCAACCCAAACATAATTGGGCATGGAGGATGGAGTTAGGGGGAGTCCATCAAGTGAAAGCCAGGCTATAGCTACAGACACTGAGCTACTCACATACACAAGAGAGAGGCTCGGGATGTGTGAGAGTCAGTCATCAGACCTCTTCTCAGGAAGGGACAAATGACCCAGAGATGGCAGCTTAGTGGCAGAGTATTCCTTTACCACCTGTGAGTCCTTAGGTTCCAGAATCCTCGGTCACCCTCAGCAAGAGACTGTCTACCAGCTGACACTTTCGGGCTTACTTCAACCTGCTGTGGCACTGCCTCCTCAACTAGACAGTGGTGCTGGGGCAGGACAAAAAGACAGGCAAAATGGAGGAGGCACAAGAAGGGGAAAACCCTGTACACTAAGGCCTAATCTGCCTTTCCCACAGACTAAGCTAAGAAACATCTACACAATTGATACAGCCCAAAATTACCTACAGAGGTAATTTCTGTGTCCCAAAAGATATCTTTTTTTTTTTTTTTTAGTTTTTTTGAGACAGGGTTTCTCTGTGGTTTTGGAGCCTGTCCTGGAACTCCCTTTGTAGACCAGGCTGGTCTCGAACTCACAGAGATCCGCCTGCCTCTGCCTCCCAAGTGCTGGGATTACAGGCGTGCACCACCACTGCCCGGCCCCAAAAGATATCTTTAAAAGAGGTTTAAAACAAATGAACTACTATGCCAGGTGGTTGTGGCACACACATTTAATCCCAGCACAGGCAGAGATGGGTGTTTGAGTTCGAGACCAGCTTGGTGTACTGAGTGAGTTCTAGGACAGCTAGAGCTACAGTAAAACCGTGTCTTGAAAAAAAACCAAAGAAACAAAGCAGAACAACAACAACAAAATGAACTGTACTAACTCTGGCAAAATGTTTGTGACCTTGAGTTTAACTGGATTAGCACCGAGTCTTTCCAATATACAAAAGAAAATGCTTAAAGAAAAACAGTTAACCAGCTCATGTGTTCTCTCACCTAACTTTTAAACCTTATGTTCTAAGTTTTGCTTAATCTTCAAATCTTGTTGCAAACTATATCTGTTGAAAAATATCGAAGGCTGCCAAATCTGTAGACAGTCATTATAAAGACAGTGATGTGCAAGTCCCCCAGGATCTCACCCCGTCACGTGTGTCACGTGTATTCACTTTCACGAACTGGGCTTCAAGTCTCCCAGGAGCCCACCCTGTCACGAACTTGATTTACTCTGACCTGTCTGTGATATAGTCAGGGATCTGGCCTTATTTGGAGGTCCGTAAGGACAAGGGAATTCTTCAGGTTTCTGATAACCTTTGGGCTACAGCTCCTGCCACTACTAACAGTACTAAAACCCACGCATGCCTGCCAGGCGTGGGCTCCGCACTGTCCACTGCCTCCGAGTTCCCTGCTGGCCTGGCAGGCTTTTATAAAATCAGCATCTCTACTTCCCTCCCAAGACTCACTTGCCCCGCCAGCTCGGCTTCCCAGAGAAGTTGGCCTATGGCTTATCCTGGGAGAGTGAACAAAGATCTATTTACTCCAAAGAGTGCACCGACCACAGCCAGACAGAGTGAGTCTATCCAAGTCTGGCTTGGTGAACCATGGAGTTGTTTACTAGGCTTCCTTACAGGTGTGTGGGTGACTCCCCCCAAAACAGCTGCACCTCTGAGAAGTCCTACCCTGCTCGAAGCCCACAGGATACCTTCCTTGTCCTACATATTCTAGCACCTTCCAAGACGACATGCATCTGGGATAGAATTACAGACAGCCTTAAAAGGGAGTGGCCAGAATCTCAGATGAGGCTTAAATGACCCTTCCTCACTCTCAGACTTGTGAAGGTCACCAGTGAGTATTCTCAGACATTCTAATTAAGATGGCAATTGCCATGTTACACCTGGAGGACAGTGGTCCACAGCATCCTCTCAAAGTCGTGTGTGATAGGTATGAAGGGCTGGAGAGTTCATCTACTCACTCAGCAAATATTTGGGATGGGTGTGTTACATCACACTGAAGACCAGGAATTCCCCAATCGAGGTCTAGTTATACTATCTAGTTATACTGGGAGGCAGGTCATGGTACTCAACTGTCTGGTTGTACTGGGAGGCAGGTCACGGTACTCAACTGTCTGGTTGTACTGGGAGGCAGGTCA
>NC_022033.1:1831068-1836174 GCF_000317375.1 Microtus ochrogaster | reverse complement strand
GGTACTCAACTGTCTGGTTGTACTGGGAGGCAGGTCACGGTACTCAACTGTCTGGTTGTACTGGGAGGCAGGTCATGGTACTCAACTGCCTTGTCTCTTCACTTCCTGTCATCTGTGTAGGTTATCAGTGGCTAAGTCTTGGTACAGTGCCCAACACACACTCAGGTGAGCAGCTTCATCTGCAGCTGCTTCTTCTTTAAGCACTAAGCTCAAGGCTTTTGTTGCATGAGTTTTATTTTTCTATTCAGAATTAGGATGCTGTTGTGGAATAGTTTCCTCTGGGATTAAAACATTCCATCCTACAGGAAGCTCCTTAAGCAGGAAGAGAAACAACTCAAAACAGCTTCAGAAGGCTCCTTAAGCAGGAAGGTAAAGAACTCAGGAAGTCCCTGAAACTGACCAGACTCACCAGGTCTCCTCCCTGTCAACATAAGATAAAAGCTGAGGGGCTGGAGAGACCGCTCAATGGTTAAGAGCACTGGCTGCTCTTCCAGAGGATTTGTGTTCAATTCCCAGCACCCACACGGCAGCTCACTACTGCCTGTAACTCCAGCTTCAGGAGCATCTAATGCCTTCACACCAATGCACATGAAATAAATTTAAGTAATTTAAAAAAAAAAAAAAGATAAAAGCTGAGAGTCCTTCTCTGACGAGCAGAGCCAAGCTGCAAAGAAGACTCTCAGACCAGCTCAGTTGCCTGGAAGGGGTTTAGACCAACTGACTCTCTTGGAAGGGACGCTTTCCAACCTGTGCAGCTGCCTACAGGCTGTGTGGTGTGCTCCACGTTCCCAGCTCTGTGAGCTGCCGCCCATGGTGGGGTGGCTTTTGGTGAAGCGGCTGTCTGTAAGTCATTTCTGCTCCTATGAGTAACTCTGCCCACATTTCTGTAAACAACCCCAGTAAAACTCACTGGTTCACTGTTGTGATCCAGCTGCCCTCACTCCCCTTGACTGACGGAACTTCCTTGTGGTCTGTAATTGACAAGGATGTTTGTGTTCTTTCTGGCCGGTGGGTCTCCACAGGAGTAGAGGTATAAAAGGTTGCTGGGCAAAATAAAGGTTGCTGTTCTTCCACCTGAAAAGAAGGCTCTGCGTATCCAGGCTACACTGGCTGCAGCAGTTCACCAAAGAGGATTTGGATGGAATCTGTACTTTGATCTGTAGGGCTCCACTATCTGGGGTTTGTAGATGTGTGTTGCATCTCTCCAGGAAAAGAAAAGGTTTTGTCACGCAGCAGATGCATGGTGTGGCCTTAGCAGGTAGAGGACTTAGGGGAGCAGAAAGAACAGAGGATTGTGGGGCTGCGGATGTGGCTCAGTGCATAGACACTTTCCCTGGACGCATGAAGCCTGGAGTTTGAGTTGCACATAAAAGCTGGTTTCCCATCCAGCAATCAGGAAGCAGAGACCAGATCCCTGGGGCAAGCTGACTAGCTAGACTAGCAGGAACTGGCGCATTCAGCAAGTTCTAAGAAATGGGTAGAGGCCGGGCGGTGGTGGCGCACACCTTTAATCCCAGCACTTGGGAGGCAGAGGCAGGAGGATCTCTGTGAGTTCGAGACCAGCCTGGTCTAAAAGAGCTAGTGCCAGGACAGGCTCCAAAGCCACAGAGAAACCCTGTCTCAAAAAAAAGAAAAAGAAATGGGTAGAGATCCATAGGGAGGCACGGAACATTAGCTTTGGACCTCCATGCATATTCATGCGCGTGTGAATGCGTTTTTGTACACACAGAGAGAAATGGACATACACTCTCTCACACATCCCATACACAAACACGCTGGGACTTGCTAGAGTGAAGAGTCAGCTCTGTAGGCTGTAACTCTAGCGGCTTCCAGAAAAGAGGCTTCTAGTCCTATCTCCACCAGAAGAAAAGCCTCCATCTGCCTTGCTCACCGGAGACCCTGGGAAGTTGTGATCAGGGAGGGTGGGCAGGAGACCCTGTGCCCGAATGAAAGAATAGGCCACTGAAGTGTTAACACCCTGTCCTTCGCCACAATCATCACTGTAAAGACGGGGTCCACCTCACACATGGCTGATGGGATTATGAGGTGGTATAGCCACTTTGGCAAACAGCAGTTTCACGCAATGTGATGACCACGTGACCCAGATACCATCTTCCTGAGAACAATTAAAACAGCCAGGGAACTACTTAGGCACAGGTGTTCCTGAGTGGTGGCAATAGCCTAAATGCCTATCAGGTGGTGAAGAGTTGAGAAACATCATAAAGCAGAGCATTGTCCAGTTGTCAAGGGATAAAACACTGATCCGAGCTGTGACACGGATGATCCTTGAAATTGCATAAACATGCCAAGTGAAGGGAGCCGGTGCTTGGCTCCATCCATAGGAGGTTTTATTGAACGTCCAGACTAGGCAGATCCATGGAAACAGAAAGCCCTAGGTTGTTTAGTACTAGGAGAGGGAACGGAGAAAAACTGCTAATGGGTTGGGATTTCTATTTGGGATGGTGGTTACACAACTGGACATATTTAAACACCATTGAACCACACGCTTGGAGTGACTAGCATAGTAAGTAAACAGTATCTCAGTAAAGCCGTTAAGTAAATGGGAAATGGTTCGGGTCCAGCCTGGTATGGAAAGAGACTGCATGCTTTCTAAGATGACCAGTGCTGGTGACTGTCACTTGATGGCACTCTGATGGCAGAGGACCACTGATGGCAAGAGTTTTGGTACCTAGGAGAGATAGCCAATGGGAATGAGTTACTAACTAGTGCCTGGTAACCTGCTGAAACCGTTCCCTGGGCTGGAGAAGCCAGCTTCCTCTAGGGACAGCCCTCTTCTCCAACTCCGCTCCTCCCACTGCAAAGCTCCGCCTGCTTCACAGACAGTGCCTGGCTCTGAAGTCCTCCATGGCTAAGTACACGGTAGTTCCCGTCACCTGGAGTCCTAATTTCGCCCTTTGCTTTTGGGGTGATTAGGGTGGGGACAGAAGGAAAGAACTGTAGTTACTAAGTCAGACCTACTTATGGGTAAAAATAGAAGCCTCTGTGCCTGGCATCTGGCCTTGGGCTGAGTGACAAACTCAAAACAGACGAGTCCTGGGTTAGCTAAGAACTAGGGCTCGGTTGAGGACCATTCTTGGGGGAATGTGAACATCTCTCATTTACATGACCTTGTTCTTGGGGTAGTGACTTTGCCCAGCAGGTGCCCTTCACCATCAGGCAGGTGCCAAAAGTGCCAGGTAGGCTTCTGGGTTGTCATGGCATCCTGCGTCTCCAGTGGAGCCACGCTAGGATGAAATGCCAGAGAAAACAACTGAAGAATCTGCTGCTTCTTTCCCCCGCTGTCCTGCTGCAGTCTCAGGGAGGCCTCCCTTTGGACATCTGAAGAGCCTGTGTTCAAGGGCAAAACCATATCTGGGCATCCTGCCTTGTGCATCCCTGTCGTGAGCTGAGGGGCAGAGCCCAACCGTATCAGGCCCTACCTCGATGGCTGTATGACCCGAGCAAAGTCACTCAGCTCAGGATGAGCCGCATCGTACCTCAGAGGCCTGGAGGGGAGACTGCACTGCCATGTGTGCCGGGATGGCATCTGGAGTGTCATGGATGTGGCTGTTGTGTAGTGGTGGGCACTGAGTGAGCTTTTGGTAGACTGGCTCTAAATGAGCTCTTGTTTATTTCTATCCAAGAAGAACAGAGGCCCACGGACTTTAGCCCTCACCCTAAACTGTTCCTGAGGTCTTCAAGAGGCTTGCCTCCAAGTAGATGGTCCATTCCGGTCCTCCAGTGTTCTCTAAGCATTTCTGCCTCTCTGATATTTAGGGATCCAAGGGTTGCCTGTAACCCCATCAGGTCTGACCAGCAACCCCCGTGAGAGCGGCCAAGCCTCCGTGATCGTGTGCAGGGTCTCACGTGCTTCTCTTTCCTCCCTGGAGCACAGCATAGACACCGTATGCTCCATACCTGGGAATCTTGGGTATGGGGGGGTTGTAAAGAGGAAGGCGGCAAAGAGGGCAAGGAGCCATCTGGGATGGAGAGGACGGGGTGGGCAAGAGTAGGGACAGAAAAATGAGCTTTTTACAAGTGTGCAGGTCTGGATGAGCTTAGTGGGTAAAGGCCATTCCTGCCAAGCCTGGTGACCAGAGTTCAATCCTCAGAACCAACATGGTGGAAGGAAAGAACAAGTGCCCACCAGTTGACATTTGACTATTACACATGTGCGGTGACCCTCCAACACAGAACACATACATACACACAATAAATAAATACATGTAATTTTTAGAAAGAGTAGGGTCAGAAAGAGGACCAGGCAGGCTGGGATGTTGCCTAGCTGGCAGAATGCTTGCCTAGTGTGCATCAACCTGTGTTTAATGTGGTAGCAAATGCCTGTGATCCCTGAACTCAGGATACAGAGGCAGGAAGATGGGAGTTCAAAGCCACCTGATCTACATAGCTTACCACCAGCCTTGGCTACGTGAGAAACCCTGTCTCACAAAACAATACCGGAACAGGAAGGGAGAGAGGAAAGAGGAGCTAAATGGAAGGAAGTGGAGAGATGTCCGAGCACATGAACTTTAGCCTAGTTGTGCTCATGCTGGGACAAAAGGTCTGTTGAGCAGTGGGACACGGCAGCGAGAAATGGAGTTCCTCTGGAACCACAGACAACGTGTATGACCTCAGGAGGGGTGCTAGTTGTGCAGAGCTTGTTGTTGTTTTTTTTTTTTTTTCGATTTTTTGAGACAAGGTTTCTCTGTGTATCTCTAACTCTCTGACTATCCTGGAACTTGCTCTGTAGGCCAGGCTGGCCTCAAACTCACAGAGATCTACCTGCCTCTGCCTCTCGAGTGCTGGGATTAAAGGTGTGCGCCACCATCGCCCGGTTTATAGTCCAGTCACGTGTGCAGCTCTGTGCTCTGAACACTGCCACCCTGGGCTGCCCACTCTCTTATCTCCTGTGCCTCCTTGTTCCATCCCAGCCAGTTGTGATCAGGACTCCTTCCCTGGGCTGTGATGAGATCCTGAGCGTGGGCAGGGGCCAGGTGAGACCTTACCTGGGAAATCCCTATATGTTAGACCACTCACTGGATCCCTCTGACCACTCACTGGATCCCTCTGACCACTCACTGGATCCCTCTGACCACTCACTGGATC
>NC_022033.1:1829203-1830843 GCF_000317375.1 Microtus ochrogaster | reverse complement strand
TAGCCATGGTTTTCTCTAATTCTTGTGTTCTTTGTACTAAGCAATTTCACCTGTGACATCTGGTGTGCCAGCCACTCTTTCTCAGGTGTGCTTCGAGTTACCAAATGGTTTTGTGTGGCACCGCACGCTTGCCTGCTGTGGAATACTGGCCAGTGTAACTCTAGCTGACTGGTACTGAAGCGTGGGTAGGGGCTCCCCTTCCTGCCTTCTACCTTCCCGTCTCGGCACTGTTGACCCCACTGCCTACATGCAGCAGAGATTTCTGCAGCTACCTGTCAGGTTCTTCACACATCCGTCCAACGTGGCTGCCCTCAAAGTTTCATGCAGCCATTATCTCCTGGGGACTTCTAGTATACCCGTAAGGTGAGCAAGGTAGCTGTATCACCATTTGGAAAAAGGAGAAACTGAGATAGGGGAACTGACATGGTCAGAGTTTTCCAGAAGCTCTGGCTTCTTTCTCTACATCTTTCCACTACTGGCTTGGTGATTATTAAATAGGTGGGCTCAGTAGGCTCTCTAGACCTGCACACTTGTAAAAAGCTAGCATTGTAAGGGTGCCGGGCAGATGCTTCGGCCAGGAAACAAACACTTTGCCAGTGGATAGCTGGGTCAAATTTCAGTCCAGTACAGCTGCTCTCCTTCTTGGTCCTGCCCAAGTACCCTCCATTCCTTGTACTAGGCAGGGCACCAGGAATGAACAGCAGAGCCTGTATTCCTGGACCTGGGCAGTGTGTATATTTTTAGCCTCTACTGTGTGGGTATCTACACTGCATCTAGTGTCCTCAGGGAACCACCCAGTTGCAAATGCAGGGGCCACTGGGAGCTGGACCCCCCTCCCATCTCAGGTTCTAGGGCTCAGGATCCAACTCCCTTCTGGAAGACAGGATCAGCCTTTTTAAAGGGAGGAATGCACACCCCTCCAACACACAGAGGTTCGTGGCTCTGTGACCTTGGATTCCTCAGCTGAGAAGCAGGGGAAGGAGAGCCTCAGCTGCACACAGGGATCACCACCAGCCAGAGGGTCACTGAGGTGCTCACAAGTCTGTCCACCCATCCATCCCATCATGTCCAACCCAGATGTCTGAGTGAGCCAGGCCAGGCTGCAGTGACAACCTGGTTGCCCCAGGCCAGGAGACCTCTCTTCCCCCAACAGGGCTGGCTCAGTTTTCCTAAGCACAGTTTTCTAGACGTCAAGAAGCGGCTGTGGAGAGTGAGCTGAATTACGGCTGACCAAACAGACATCTGCCTTCTCTTCCTCTGTCAGTGCTGCCTGGTGATGGTGGGTGCTGGCGCTGCTCAGTGGGTCTCACAAAGGCGGTATGGAATTGGACGTACGGGTGTTTTGAGACCCAGGCTAACACCTCCAAAGACTGTATGTAGGCTCACCCGCAATTCACCCACATACTAAACTGGTTTCTGCCTCTGTCAACTGGGGGAAATCGGCCCACTATGGTTTCTAGTGCTGTGGCTCATGCCCAAATTTTGGGCATGTGGGAGGCTGAGGCCGGAGGATTGTCAAAGGATTGCAGTCGGGGCTGCACAGTGAGTTCCTGAGCTAAGAGTAGGACCCCTGTCACGACTAAAAGTGAAAGAAAAAAAATCGGACCAGCAGGAGGCTCAGTGGGTACGGGAACTTGCTA
>NC_022033.1:1813405-1827788 GCF_000317375.1 Microtus ochrogaster | reverse complement strand
CTGGTCCCCCGCGCCTGGCGCGCCCCGGCCGCCGCCATGAGCGGCTCGTCCGGCACCCCGTATCTGGGCAGCAAGATCAGCCTCATCTCCAAGGCGCAGATCCGCTACGAGGGCATTCTCTACACCATCGACACAGACAATTCCACCGTGGCGCTCGCCAAAGGTAGCGGCCCGCCGCCGCCGCGCGCCCAACCGCCGCCCCAACAGCTCGGCTGCCCCGCGCCTGCCCGCACAATGGTGGTGCCGGCTTCGGCGGGGGCCAGGGGAGGAGCGGACCGCGGTCCTGCAGGTGTCGGGGGGCGGGGCGGCTCCGACGCCGCGGACCTCCCCGCCTGCGAGACGTCCCTGCGGGGCGAGCCGCGTGCCGTGGCGGGGGGCCCGGGTCCAGCGCGCTCTGCTGGACCCCGTGGCAGCCACGGCCCACCGCGTCCGGGTGCAGCCTCCAGCCGAGCCGGGGCGTCGCTAGAGCTGCCGCTGCCCTGCCCCGCACTCTTCCGACCCTGTCGACTTTAGGGGTTGGTTTGTGATGAGAGAAATCCAAGAATTGGTGCGCGCTGGTCCCGGCAGCGTGAGGCCCCCAGAGCTTCTTTGTCTCCCTTCTCCGCGTAAAATGGGGCGCTCGTTTCCTTGCTGCTCCTCGGAAGCGCTAGCGCAGCAGGCCGCCCGGGGTGTGAGTTAGACCCTCGAGGGTGCAGATGGAAGGGTCGAGGCCAGTCCTGAGCCATTCTCCCGAACCCTAGCAGTACCTTCCGTTTGAAAGCTGGCTCCCGCACCCAGACTGGCGCTGCCGGGGAGAGCTCAATGTTCGGAACTCTCCTTGCTGCACTGCTCTTGCCATGAGATCCCCAGTTGGAGAAACAAGGCCCAAAGTAGACCCCTGTCCACAGTAGGAGTTTTCTGCTTAAGTCCTGCCACCAGACTCAGATCAGCCCCGGAGTCCTGCCAAAGAGAGGTGTGCTAGCCTTCCTAGATCCCGTGGAGGATCCCTTGGGTTCCGGATTTCCTTGTGGACACAGAAGCTAGTGTTGGGGGCCCGAGTTCAGGGACTCCTTCCTTTTGTTTCTGCGGCAGCCCGGGCCTGTTGTTCCCTGCTTGCCTAGGAAAACCGCCTCAGCTGCAGCCTGTGATGAGGGTTTAGGCTTGAAGCTGCTAAGGGTTCCATCTGCAGTCAGATGTGAGGAGGGAGGTTTCTGCAGAGACAATCAGTGGATGTGTGCAGATGTGCAGGGAGCTTTGGGAGGCTTGGATTCTGTGACATTTCTCATGTCCTCTTGCTGAACTACCGTCCCTTTCTTTGAGATGTGGCGCCATATAGGTGATGTTAGCTGGAAAGTGGGAGATTAAGGAGCTGTTAATTGTCAGTAGAATGCTGTGTCAGAGAGGGCGCTGTAGTGTTAGAAGCTGATCAAATGGACTTGGCACAGGACTACAACTTAACCCTTCTTTTTTTTAACCCCTAAGTGAGGTCCTTTGGTACTGAAGACCGTCCCACAGATAGGCCTGCTCCCCCAAGAGAGGAAATTTATGAGTACATCATTTTCCGGGGAAGTGATATCAAAGATATTACTGTGTGTGAACCTCCAAAAGCTCAGCACACACTCCCTCAGGATCCTGCTATTGTTCAGGTAAGTGTATGGGTGTGGTTCGTAAGAGATCTTGGTTTCCACATGGAACTTGGTGTCATCTTTTTGTCCAGAGCAATCAACTTGAAGACTTGTCCTCTAGTGAGCGCTGGCCTGGTTTTCGCCTGGATGGTTTCTGTACCCATGCAGCATGTGCTCTGCTGGGTCGTGTGTTCTGTATGGCAAGGCCAGCAGGGAAAGAAAACTGTAGCTTGCTCTGTGTGATGTGCTGCTGGTCTTGCCTGGTCCCGGGGGACCTGGAACATTGCCCTCAAGCCCTGAGGGGCCACAGTGTGAGGGCATCAGATGCTTTCAGGATGATAGGGTTGGTTCGCTGTCTTGAGAGTCTTATACTGTTATATTCCGTTGTGGTAGAACCCTAAATTTGAAAGTCTTAAGCTAAGCCTGACTGCCTGGTAGGTTATATGTCAGGATCGTCAGGGGAAGGGCATCTAGTGGTTATCTTACATAAAGTCAGGTCTTGGTTGGCTTCTGCAGTGCAGGGTGCTCAGGTTCTGGGATGAGGCTCTGCATAGAAAGGTAGCAGCAGGCAGCGATGTCTTCTGTGGCACTGGAAGGACCCAGCTTGGTGCATAGGTATTGAGGGTGAGTGTGGGAATAGGCCAGCCTTCAGATGAACAGGCATGATCCTGAATTCTGTGTGGGGAGACAAAGGAGGGGAGGGGACAAACACATCTGGAGATATGTGAATAGTTCATGGCCCCACATCTCTTCACGGGAACTTTCTCCAACTAAAAAGGCCAGACCGCTGTTGGCAGAGGGGAGTTGTGAAAGGGTTTTAATTTTGTGAAGTTCATGCACTTTTGGCAACACTGGAAACTTCTTAGAACTGCCTACCACATCAGGAGTGCAGGCTGACAGACTTGGCAAGTGCTGTATGTGGAGACTTGCTTGAGAGGTAACGGGATGTTGCAGTGCTCTTACCTGTGTGTCTCGTTGTTCAGTCCTCCCTGGGCTCTGCCTCCGCCTCGCCCTTCCAGCCGCATGTGCCTTACAGCCCCTTCAGAGGGATGCCGCCGTATGGCCAGCTGGCAGCCAGCTCCCTGCTCAGCCAGCAGTATGCCGCCTCCTTAGGTCTAGGTGAGTGACCGTTCTGTGTGCTCAACTACCTTTGCCTGTGATCACCATATAGTGATAGAGTTTTATACCCTGAGAGTGGGACAATTAATTCTTGGTATCATACAGCTCCTGGACTGTTGCATCGTACCACTCGTGATAAATTACCCGTTTTCTGAGACTAAGAGGCAGCAGTGTTAGTTCAGAATGCACTTAAAATCAGAAGTTCTGTGCAGCTGTAGTCTCTTACAGATGGGATCTATCTAAGACTATTAGTGCCCTATGCAGAGACAGACGGACCCCTGAGGTTGGCTAACTCGCAGGTTAAGCCTAATTATTGGGCAGCTGAGAGACCCTGCCTTAAAAACAAAGTGGATGACACCCAAGGAAGCAACCCCCAGGTTGACCTGTGGGCTTGACATGAATGTGCATATGTACACACGAGTGTTTCCTCCACCCCTAAGAACACAGTTTGCATCTTGTCCTTCCATCCTTGCTCAAGACTCCAGCAGCTGAGGCAGGGAATGTTAGTTAAACTCCAGACCAATGCTATGGGCCACTTGAGATTGCTGTTCTGATGTGACAGGCGACTTCTCAGCCTCGCTCTAAAATACATCATTTGAGAGGTTGCTTGGCTCTTTCCAGGCTTGCTAGGCATAAGACAAGAATGTCCTGACTTATTTGTGTGCTTTCTCTTTGCTCTTCTCTCTTTCTCTTCTGTAGAGAAGTTGGTAAGCCCTCCAGCCTCAGCCGCTGCTTCCAGCCCTAGTTCCTCTCCATCTCCACAGCCTGTTTCAGAGCTTGACATGTCCTCAGAGCCACCTCAGCTCACTTCCAAGGGTAACAGCAGTTTGGAGAACTAACTGCATGCTTTCTCGTAGACTGTGAGAGCCAGGGGGTGAACAGAGCCAGGATGGCAGGAACTGGAACAGACCCTTCCACTAGGCCCAGGGATCAGGACACTGCTTCTGCTTGGTTCGGCATGTGGCCTGATTTATTAATGCCAGTTTTAAAGGGTTAGAAAGAGCCAACAGAGGACTTAATTCATTCTGCCTGGGTTTATGGTTTGGCCTGTCATGGCCATTACATGGGAAGACATAAAACTGTTTTCTTGGGTTTTCTGAGTCCTAAACATGTTCTGGATTTCTGCTGTGGAACTTTCCCAAACAACTCAGATGAAACATGTGTAGTTCTGTCTTATGGGCATTTGAGGTGGGGAGCTTGAATGGCAGCCCCCAGGTGTTTGACTGCATGAACAATGCCAATTTGAGAGCCAGCTGGCTAGTGTTACTATCCACCCACCTATCTCTGTTGATACAGCGTTTACAGGGTTTCTTGACCTTCCTCATGTTCTTGTGCTGATGTTTCTGCATGTCTGTTTTACATGTTGGCATCGTGCTTGTAGCAGCTCAAACCTTCATCATTACCCAGCTTAGTTCAGGAGGCCTCCCAGGCCGGGGCACAGAGCACAATCCATCTATTTGTGTGGGTTGTTATGTCCTGTAGGGCTTCTTTGTACCTAAACGAGGGAATGCATAACCCTTTCTAATTAAGAGCTGTCACTGAGGATGCTTTCCTTGCCCTTAGGATTGCTCACAGAAATCCACCATAGGGTAAAATTGCTTTACAAAGCACATAAGGGGCAGGATAGATTGCTCATAGTTAACCTGGATTTGATTCCCAGGGTCCACATAGTGGTTCATAACCGTCTATAACTCCAGTCCTAAGGGATCTGACCTCCTCTTCTGGACTTTTAAGGAGACCAGGCATGCATGTGGTGCAGACTTACATGTAGACAAACACGCATATATGTACAAATAAATATTTAAAAAAACTGTACCCAGAAGCCACTTTGGTGTGACTGTTTCCTGTTTGTCTTTTGGGGTCTTTTTGCTTAGTGAGATGATAGGCCTGGAAAAGTAGTCCATCTTGGTTTCTGTCAGAGAGCACCTTACGAATGTTTGCCGGGAGTGCGTCCCTGACCATGTGATAGTCTCTCCACAGCAGTGTCTCATTTTGTTTTGCCATGACCAGGACTTGTGTTTTACGTCTCACTCCAGTCCCACATAGTCCCTAGGGCTAATGTTCCCCATGGGTTATGGGATGTGGGACAGGTCAAAGGGGGCCACAGATGCTACTGGTGGCTTCTGTGTTTTGCCAGTTTCGGAGGATTCATACTGGGACCACTACTGAAGCTCTGTTTTGAGAGTGCGTTTTGTGTGTAGGTATACACTGGGCACCTGGTAGCCCGTCCTTGCTTTTATGAGAGCTTTTTACTCTCTGAGAAGCTGTAGGTTGTTAACCTTCATCGCAGTACGTCCTGGTTACCTCATGTTGTTTCTCATAAAGCTGTTCTAGAATTTCAGAGTCTGATTACTGTACTTTCTAGAAGATCCCAGGCTAGGTGGGTTCTCCTGCATAGACCAGAGTAACATTTCTTGAATTCCGACTTCATTTAAGGACTGTTGACACCTTCAGGCTTGGTCAGAACTTGTCTAGAAAACCCATTGGTAAACTTGAGGAAGTACCCGTTGGCGTTGGTAGCACAATGACTTTCCTCATCGTAGTTCAAAGATCGGCGTTCCTAGAGAACAGGCCTTGGTGCCTCCCTGTGACTTAATTTCCTTTGTCACCTGGATCAGCTTCAAAAGGAGTGGGCTGGTCTGGGAGAGTAAATCCTGAGTTCAGAATTTCTCTAGACAGTATGTCACCCCTGCCCTAACCCCACCCCCAAGGTACCATCCAGGAGAAATGGCTGGAGGTAGTAAATTTCTCTTAGCTACTTCTAAACCTGCCTTCCCTCTTCAACTCAGGAGCTGGTTTTTCATCTACCCCAGTCGGCAAGAGCCCCATGGTGGAACAGGCTGTCCAGACTAGTTCTGCTGATAACTTGAATGCTAAGAAACTCTTACCCACCAAGGTCACCTCGGGGACCCAACTCAATGGTCGCCAGGCTCAGCCAAGCAGCAAGACTGCCATCGGTACTTGCACTTGATATCCCCCTGCAGTTTGCTATATGTTTCCGATGTAGAACTCACTGGGCTGTGTGGGCAGGCAGCCTAGTCCCATAGGCTGCATGTGGTGGTGGTACTCTGCTTTGGTGGCTGGGTTCTGGCTTCGGCGGGAGCTTTGCCTCACTTTTCCCTTTGCACCTTAGATGTAGTCCAGTCGGCACCTGTGCACACTCAAGGGCAGGTGAATGATGAGAACAGAAGACCTCCACGGAGGCGGTCAGGTAACTCCATGGCCACGAGCAGCAGGGCCACTTTGCTTGCCTGTGCTGGGGACTTGGGGCTAAGGTGGGCCTTAGTGAGCTGTGCCCCTTTTGTCTTCAGTGTGTCTGTGAGCTACTTTTGAATTCAAACTGGAAATAAGTTGGTGACTTCAGCCATGCTGGGTTTTTTTTCTTTCTCCACATAGGCAATAGGCGAACAAGAAATCGTTCCAGAGGGCAAAACCGTCCAACTAATGTTAAGGAAAACACAATCAAGTTTGAAGGTGACTTTGATTTTGAGAGTGCAAATGCCCAGTTCAACCGAGAAGAGCTCGATAAAGAATTTAAGAAGAAGCTGAATTTTAAAGGTCTGATTCACTTGAAAGTTAGCCCCCAAGAGATTCCCTAGAGCATGTTAAGACATGATGGCTGGCATTGCTCTGGAAGGACGTGGGGTCCTAACCAATGTGAAAATTGGAATGAGATGAGATGAGGAAGGGTTGGGGTGAGGGTTGTGAAGCCTGTGACTCGCAGTGAGAAGAAAGGGTCTCTGGCATGAAATGTTTAGGTCATCCTCTGGGCCTGAGCGCACCCCCCAACAGGAAACCATCCTCTGGGCCTGAGCGCACCCCCCAACAGGAAACCATCCTCTGGGCCTGAGCGCACCCCCCAACAGGAAACCATCCTCTGGGCCTGAGCGCACCCCCCAACAGGAAACCATTGGATAGTGTTTGTCTCTGGACCTTTGTGCCCTGCTTTTCTTTGTAGAAGACAAAGCTGAGAAGGGGGAAGAGAAGGACCCTACTGTGATGACCCAGAGTGAAGAGACTCCTACTGAGGAAGATCTTCTGGGGCCCAACTGTTACTATGACAAATCCAAGTCCTTCTTTGACAACATTTCTTCTGAACTCAAAACAAGGTCAGGGCCTGAGTGCACTGTGGGAAGGATGACTGGTTTGTAAGTCCTAGAAGCACACGACTAAAATGTACTAACATTAAGTCTGAGGTTTGAGTTTATATTCTGGGTGGGTGTTTTGGGATCTTACATTTCTACATGATAAGTACGAGAGTCCTAGCTGGGTCTACCTCTGCCAGCTAGGGTGTAGTACCAAAAGCCTCTGGCTGTCCCCTAGCCTGATTTGGACTTGCTGAGGTCAAGTCCTTGCTCTCCCTGTTTGCCTCCAAGAGTTCCATTTGTGCTGTTTTTTCTTGCCCATCTGCCTACTGGCATAGATACATGTAAGCAATTGGCTGAGCACCCTGTCCTCCCATGTCTTGGAAGTCAGTGATTGTGATATATGTGTCAGCACTGTGGATGAACACCCCCAGACTGTACAGTAGTCTTCAGAGCAGGCATGGTGTACAAACACAGACCTAGGAGTCCTGTTGGTTGAGTATTAGGCACACTGCCAGCCAATGAAGAACAGGAAATGAGCTGGGTAGTCTGAGCCATACACACTGTCAGGGGAGCAATTGAAGCAAGAAAGATACACGCTAAGAGAAGGACTTAGGCCCAGCTGTATCGGAGGAGGGGTGTGGCCAGGACTCTGCAACAGCTGTAGGAGTGAGGAACGGGACTTCCATCAGAATGGGCAGGTTGATGGTGCTGGCTATATTCTAAGCAATGAACTTCACTGCCTCCTGGTGACAGTGGCTGAAGATGAGCTGGTGTGAAGCTGACCTGGATGGCTCTTAGGGCTTCGCTGTCGTCCACGTGTGTCCATTGTTTACACTTGTGATAGAGGTGGGTCTTGAGCCACAGGAGGCCTGGTGTGTGCTCCAGGGTAGTGTGCTCCTGCCTCAGGCAACCACAGCAGTAGCTCATCCTTCCTTCTCACTGCTATTTGAAGGACAAAACCTATTTCAGAAACATCAGTTGTTGCTCACTACAGTCTGATTTTTGGTTTTTCAAGACAGGGTTTCCCTTTTCAAACAAGGTTTTCTTGCTGCCCCTGGAGCTTGCTCTGTAGACTAGGCTGGCCTCAAACACAGAGATCCACCTACCTCTGCCTCCCCAATGCTGGGAATAAAGGTGTGCCCCACCACCACCCAACTTACAGTTAGATCTTAACACACCTTATCTTTTGGTTTAGTTCTAGGCGAACAACATGGGCAGAAGAGAGGAAGCTGAACACCGAGACCTTTGGGGTATCTGGGAGGTTCCTTCGGGGCCGCAGTTCACGTGGTGGATTCCGAGGAGGCAGAGGCAATGGAACAACAAGGCGCAACCCCACTTCCCACCGAGCTGGGACTGGCCGGGTGTGAGGGTACAGTACAAGTAAGCGAGGAACCTTCTGGATCCCTGGGTAGGAGGTGGTGGGGTGAGATCCCTAGACCGTGTTTAGAGCTGCGCGCACAGAAGTAAGCCTGGCTGAAATCCTGTGCGGTGCTGGGTGGGATGTGGAGGGCCAGGGTTTCTTTCCTTCCTCTGTCTCCTGGTCCCCATAGTGGTGAGGGAATAGACAGCCGTGTGACAGGTACCTTTGGACACACAGACTTCTTGTCGTTTCATAGGGTCCTGAAGAGGACAGAAGGAAATGAATGCTACAGTCACCGGGAGAAGTGATCTTGTTTACCAAGTCTGGATGCTACTTAGCTACTTAGCTTTGGACTCAACCTAAACTTGGATGTGGTCTGATTAGAACCACTTGTTTTGGGGGAAGTATTTTGTGGGTGACCTTGTGAAGGTATCTTGACCTACATTTTCTTCTTGGTTGCACACAGACTAATTGTAAGGTTTTGGTATTTTGCAAAAAGGTTTCTATAGGCAAAGGCTCAATCCTCACTTTATAATTTTTTTTTTTAAATGACAGCTTTGACTCTTAAAACAGAACCAAATTTTATTTGGCACATGTGGTGTCCAAATGTCTCTGCAAACCCATCTGGCCCCTGGTGCTGCTGGCCTGGTACCCCAACTGCTAAAAGTGGGAAGTCTCAGGAGCCAGGCAGGGCCAGCACAGGGTGAACCAGTCGTATGGGGTGGGAGGGCCAAGGGCAGTGAAGGGGGGTGGGGTTTCATGGATCATGTTGTGTAATGAACCAGTGGTGTTCAGTGTTGGAGGCTGACAGAGGGATGAGTGAAGAAGTTCATTGTAGAGCCTGGCTTCCACAGCTACTGAGGCTTACTGTCGAGATCCAAGACAAGGGATGTGGTGTGCCTCTGGCCCAGGTCAGCCATTGTTAGAAGACTCTGGCTGCATCTAAGTATTCTCATCCACTTTGAAATGAGCCAGTCTTTTTTTTTTTTTTTAAAGGTCACTGGCCTTGTTTCCTCAATTGTAAATAGTTCTTGTGTGTTTATTTTAAAGGAGGTGGAGGGAGGGTGGGAACATAAACTTGTTGCATGAGTAAATGGGTCAGATTTTCTGTATAAGCATGCGTCCTCTGACTGACAGGGCATTTTGTTGAAAATAAGCACCTTGATAACCAAAACCCCTTCAAAATAGCTATAAAGCTTTAGTTCTGTATTGATGAAGTCACATTGCAAAAGCTTGGGTTTATTTTTTTAGGACTTCATAGCTGAGACTAGAACATAGCACTGGGGCTACTGTTGGGGTAATGCAAACTCTAAATAAACATTCAAGCCTTCAAATGCTGCCTCCATCGCCTTTGTCATGTCCAGGCCTACCCAGAAGCAAGAACTAGTTAGGCCTAGAGCACACCTAGGCTACTTAGGTGTTGGAGGTATATGCCAGAAAAGTGACCCAATGACCACAGATGAAGAAGGCAGGCTGGTTCTCACTGGGCACCCCAGTCTAATATGGATGGAAACTGGTGTAAGTGTAAACCACCTTGCTTTGCTGTGGCTGTTCAAGTATTCAGGGCAGATAATGTGGTCAGTGGATTGGCAGGCAGCCTTGGGACCGTTGATGACATATACTCTTATTAGTAAAGGACAGGCTATATGCTACATACCTTAAACTAGTTAAACTGGTTTTTCTCTGCCAAGACACAAGTAGCTTATAGACGATACAATAGGCATAAATTTGGCCAAAGAATTACTGTTCTAACATAACTGGTTAAGGGGGTGGGGGTGTAGCTGTAAGCCAAAGCAGTTGGTAGAATGATAAACTGGTTAAGAAGCCAAGAGGAAGTGCATTCCTGGCCAAAAAAAAACCACAGTGACAGTCAGTACTAAGTTGTTTTGCGGGGTGGCATGGGAGGTCTTACTATGGACCTCTTTTTTTTTTTTCTTTTGGTTTTTTGAGACTGTGTTTCTATGTAGCCTGGCTGTCCTGGTCTTAAACTCAGATTCGCCTGCCTCTGCCTCCCCTGGGATTAAAGGTGCATTGTGCCACTACCCACCTGACTAAGGTTCGATTCGTGTATGTATGCATGACTGAGTATATACCACATTTATGAGCTCGCATTACAGATAGCCGTCGGTCATCTAATGTAAGTGCTGGGAACCAAACCCAGGTCCTTTGAGAGAACACCAAGTGTTCTTGTAACTGAGCCATTTTTAAAAATACCGGCACCAAACCTCAGCACTAAGGAAGGGACCCAGGCCTCACATGCCAGGCCAGAGGAGCTGTACATACCAGGTAACTAGCTACATTGCAAGTCATGGCTCCAGAGTTATTTGGGAGAAAGCTCTGGGAACCCTGGGTCTGTTGGACCCTTACGCAGACATGCTGAGAGTACGAGGCCAGCACTCACGCAAAGATCCCATCTTAACTACAGCTGCACCCGAATGATGTGCTCACATCACAAGACAGAGTTAAAAAATGTAGATGTTTATTGGGCTCCGGGACAAGCCAATAGAAGGCCCGTAACACCAATGCTGAAAGCCGCTCCAAATAACGCACACTTTATGACGATGCTTTCTTTTGTTTCTTCTTTTCATTTTCTTCCTTTTCTTTTTCGATCTCGGCAACATATTTCTCAATTTCTTCAGGATTTAGAATCTACCCCACAAGAAGCACATTTATAGTTAATCTGCATAAGATTAAGACACAAGCACACCACCACCTGGTGGTGCAACTACTTCTGCAGGCCTGCATCATGCTGCTTGCAGCAGAGCTGGTGCTGGCCGTCTACGCCAGAACACAGCACATCACAACAGAAGGGCATTGGGAATGTTCTTAGTCAAGAGGAGGGAGGTAGTGCCACAGTACAACCAATGGCCTATGAGAAGCAACGTAACAGGACCAGGGGAGGGTTATGAAAATGCCATCGATAGTGTGTTTGTACACACCTGGAACCTCGGACTGGGTATGTAAGGTAGGAGTGCTCCCCTCTATCTGAACCCTTCCACCAAAAATGAGACTTACCTTGAGAGGTTGATCCCGCCTCATGACAGCAAGCTCAATGTTTTTGCCACCTGACTGAACCACCTTGAAGAAAGCAAAGCATTAATTAGGTATGGCTAACCTCACATGGACCTAAATTTTGGTCCATGACCAGACCAGCCAGATGGGAGAGTGAACATCTATGGCTTTTGTCCCAAATGCAGGTGTGTGTCTGGTCAGGCCTGCGGAGGATACTTATGTAACCTCCAGTCTGTACAGCAACTCCTCATACAGGAACCCAATACCTGTGTTCTAGCTACTGTGGCTAGAACACACCTGCTTGCCTCCTACCTCCCTGACTTAGCACACGGCCTCTCATGTTCTGCCCTAAGGCAAGCCCTGACTGTCCCAGTCACACCACCCCCTCTCAGACACAGCAGGCCCATTCTGCCTGGGGTGTCCCACGTATACTCACTTCCAGAAGTGCCTTGATGACTAGTTTGATGGTCAGATCGTCTGTCTCGATGGCATCATCTGTGTAGTTCTTCTCCAAGAATTCACGCACTGACTTGGCGCCCCGGCCTATGGCATTGGCCTAAAACAGATGGGTCTTAGTAGAGCCAGTCTATGTGGCTGGCCAGTGGCTGCCTTCTTCCACGGCCTGCAGATGGCTTCTCCAGGTGTGGGAGGCGGTAGCACTGACCCTGATCCTACCTTTAAGGCTATTAGCACATTAGAATGGAAGTTCTTTCGTTGTCAAGAGACACTTGGGGAGATTTCAATTTAGGCCCTCTCTGATGCAATGCCAAACAGCAATGTAGAATGTGTTGCTTTCATAGAAGCGCAGTGAGACAAACAGGCAGTGCACACGGAACATGCTAAGAGGTTGCCATCTGTCTGCTGATGCCGCTTTAGTCCTTCCCTATGCCCAAAGCCCCACTGTTTCAACACAAACTTACCTTCCAGGCATGATACGTGCCCGACGGGTCAGTCTGATAGAGTCTGGGGGTGCCATCAAAGTCAAAACCCACAATGAGGGCAGAGATGCCAAATGGCCTGCGCCCATTGCTCTGAGTATAGCGCTGAAAGGAAAAGAAGCGACAACCACAACTGCTTAGTGACAAACCCATCCCAAGTGACCCGCGACTCAGATGGTAACATTCCCTTTTCCTCTAAGACACACCCAGGAATGAAAATGCATTATGTATCTTTTTTAAATATTTATTTGTATCCATTTGCCTGCATGTGTGTGCGCCACATGGTGTCTGGTGTCCTGCATCGCACATCTTACCACAGAGCAGGGGTACCTTTCAGCCCTCTCAACTGCTTGACAAATGGTAGCTTAGACTAAGTAGCAAGACAAAATCTTATATTCCCCTCTAGAGACCAGAGTCAGGATGGCTCCAGGTCAGAAGAATCAGCCGAACGGTGCTGTAGGGCACCCCCGACAGCAGTGCCTGAGGAAGCGCCTACCTGCTTCAGACTGGCAATGTAGCGGGTGATGTACTCCACAGTGACCGGGTCTTCCACAGTCAGCCGGTGGCTCTGGCACTCTACCCGGGCTCTGTTGATGACTATCCGTGCATCAGCGGTGAGGCCTGAAACACGAGCAGAGGCTCTGTCAGGGCAGCTTGTCACTACACGGGGTACAAGGGTGGCACACTGGCCTCTGCAAGCTTTCCGAGAAGGCTCTGCTGAACCTTCATGGTAACCACCATCCCTGGGGTGCTAGCGGCAAGGAGGGTCCACCATCACCCAGCAACTGCTGTCTCTTAATGTCCAAATCCCTTTCTTTTCAAGGGTCGCCGTTAACCAGTCTCCATGTGTCACAACCGCCTAGCCCCACCGACTGGTCACCAGGGCTCCCCCTACCACCCCGGAGCAACCTGTACCTGCAAAGGCCATGCAGACATTGTCATCCAAAGCGCAGATCTTTCGGACTGTTCTTTCATCTTGTAGCTTGGCCACTGATTTCTTTTCCACACCAAGAACAACAATATCCCTTCCTCGTACACCAACCTTAAATGAGAATGCAGGTCACTTTTAAGAATTACATAATAAGCAGGACAGCTGATAATCTTTGGCACAGTGGAGTGGGGTAGGGTCAGCCAGGCACACAGCTTGGGGCAACAGTCCCACGGGAAGGTACGCCACCTATATCCGGCCCATCGCTAACACACTGTACCAACTGGATCCACTTCTGTGGATTAGGACAATATCAGGACCTGAGTGTCCAATCTCACGCCTCTAAAACCCGAAAGCATTGCAGCAGTATTATAGCTAAATGGTGCTGCACAGGACCCCCAAGGCCCGAGAGAACGCTGCAGCAGATGCTGGAAGCCAGAGTTGCACAAAGCCCCAGGCCACAATCGTGGATCCTCACACTGCACATCCTGCTGGTAGGATCTAGTGAGTTTGACACACCATTCCCTGATTATGCCTGGTACTGTGGAAGGGAGGAAGTGGCCGCGGTTTAAACAAGTGAAACTGGGCTATGGATGCAGAACGGTGCTTGCCTAGCATGACCAAAACCAAAATCAAACCAAACAAAAAGCCCACCATAAGCCCAGAGTGCTCAAGAGAGAACAGAAACATGCAGCAATCCCTCAACAAGGCAGCTGAGCGCAGAGGGCACAACTAGGTGGTAGCAACCCGGCTCCACTCCCCCAGCTGCAGGACCTTCTACAAGGTTCTCCCAAGGGAGAGGCTCAGTCCACACCAGCCCTGGTCTGGAGTGATTTTACAAATTTCTTCTGTGCTTCTGGGTTCTGAGAAGCTAACTGGGTACAACGGCACCTCCAGATTCCAAAGCTTTCTTTCCTATGGTTTTGTGTCCCGAGTGTGCATAAAGGCCAGAGGTGCTTAATCCCTTGGGGCAGAAATGAAAGGCAGTTTTGAGACTGACCACCTGGGTGCTGAAAACTAAACTCTGCTTGCACTCTTTAACTGCTGGACGATCTCCCCAGCTGCTCCAATGTATGTTTGAGACAGAATCAGTCTCACTGAACCTGGCAGACTCTGCTACACTTGCTGACCAGCAAACCCAGCGTATCCTCCAGTCTCTGTCTCCTAGGAAATGGGATGCCAGGGATGTCATTCTGTGAAGCTAACTTAAAAAACAAAACAAACACATGGGTGTTGCAGAATATCTGTTTACACTGTAAAGATGTTGATTGGTTTAATGAAGAGCTAAATGGCCAACAGCTAGGCAGGAGAGAATAGGCGGGACTTCTGGGGAG